>NC_044913.1:1887793-2086323 GCF_001633185.2 Quercus lobata | reverse complement strand
CCATTCACTGTGTCCAGGCCACCAACAGAAGAAGAAAGGAAGAACCCTTTATTTTGCAGAATCCATAATTATGTCAAGCACTCCACCAAGGATTGCTGGACCCTTCGCAGACTCTTCCACAAAAAGTTGAAAGAAGGAACCCTGGAGCTCACTCAGAAGGAGCCGGAAGTGCAGAGGAACCCCTTACCTAACCACAAAGGAAAAGGGGTGGTAGCAGTAGTAATACACGGGAACCCGACAGAAGCAGAAGAATCTGAAGGATCCTTCCACCCGAGCACAGTCAGGACCCTCCAGAAGAATCCTAAGTTCAGGTCACTATTCAATCAATTAGAATTCGGACCAGAAGTAAGAAGGGTGGCCACAGAGTCTCTCATGAGCATAGCAGTAGATTCAGGGATGGAATGCTTTACAGCTGAGTCACATGCTAGTCGAGCTTTCTTGGAGACAACCAATGCAATAACCTTCACTGATGAAGATATGGAGATTGAGCACCCAGACCACCGTAGACCCCTTTACCTAATGGCCACCATAAACGGCGTTCAAGTCAGAAGAGCACTGGTGGATACGGGGACATCACTCAACCTCATAGCCTTGAGCACCTTGGAAGCTGTTGGCTTAGTTGACAGAAGGATCCTGGGGGCTCCCATGAAAATAACAGGATTTGGAGGATCGGCAGAATCAACAGAAGGATACGTGCAGCTAGCCTTAAGGGTGGGGCCAATAGTAGCTCTGACAAGGTTTCATGTGATTAATGCAGAAGTTTCTTATCACGTGTTGCTAGGATGCCCGTGGCTTCATAAATATCGCCTTATTCCATCCACGTTCCATCAATGCATTAAAGGGAGACTGAATGGGAGGGCCATAAGGATCCCTACCAATCATAATCCTTTCAACCAGGGAGAAGTGAACTTTGCAGAAACGATGTTTTATGATGAGTTGGAGCCAAATGATGAGAACCCCACCCCGGGGACCCCAGGGGCACCTATCCTAGAAGAAGAAGAAGGAGGGAGGGGCACCCGTGATCTGAGGAACCTTCTAGAAAGGAAAAGACAAAAGAGGGAGCCCAGCTCTTCAGGATCCCGAGAATGTGTGGTGGTGCGGGAACCTGGGGGAAGGCTAATTTATCGATTGTGAAGGTGCGCGGGACCCGAATGCATTGTGCAGGAAGGTCCCGGACCACCAAACTGCATGATGGCCCAAGAAGAAATCCCAGAAAAACCAGTTAAGGAGGCCCAGATTCAGCCTGAGGAAGAATTAAAGGAAGTAGACTTGGGGACAGAACCAGGATCCCGAAAACCTGTCTTCATTAGCAGTCAATTGGTGGCTCAAGAAAGAGAACAACTGGTAACCTTGCTTCAAAAATACAGAGATGTGTTTGCATGGACCTATGATGAGATGCCTGGTCTAAACCTAGAGTTGGTAGTCCATTCTCTTAATGTGGACCCAGGGATGAGGCCAGTAGTCCAACCAGCTAGGGTCTTCCACACTAAGGTAGAAGCTCAAATAGTTCAAGAGGTCAAGAAATTGCTAACAGCTGATTTTATCAAACCCATCCAACACCCAAAATGGCTTTCCAACATTGTACCTGTGAAGAAGAAAAATGGTCAGATCCGTTGCTGTGTAGACTTTCGCAACTTGAACAAGGCATGTCCTAAAGATGAGTTCCCCTTACCCAATATCGACCTCCTTGTAGATTCAGCTGCAGGAAACTCAATGTTCTCGTTTATGGATGGGTACAGCAGATACAACCAAATCCGCATGGCAGCCAAAGATGCAGAGAAGACGGCATTCAGAACTCCAATAGGGAACTTTTACTACACTGTAATGCCCTTTGGCCTTAAAAATGCGGGGGCTACGTATCAACGGACCGTGACAGCCATTTTCCATGACATGATGCATGAGGAGATGGAAGATTATGTAGACGATATTGTGGTCAAGTCAAAAACCAGAACAGGACATTTCCAAGTACTTGAGCAAGTCTTTGAAAGATGCAGGAAATACAAGTTACGAATGAACCCCATGAAGTGCGCCTTTGGAGTGTCTGCTGGAAAGTTCCTTGGGTTCCTGGTACATCACAAAGGCATAAGCGTGGATCCAGCCAAGGCCACAGCTATTGCGACGATGAGAAGACCAACTACTGTTAGGGAACTCAAAAGCTTCCTGGGAAGGGTCTCCTATATTAGGAGGTTTGTGCCTGGTTTAGCCTCAGCTACAGCAGGCCTATCCAAACTATTGAAAAAGGGAAATGAATTTACCTGGGGGACGGAGTAGCAGGAAGCTTTTCAAAGAATTCAGGACATTATGAATCATCTGCCCACCCTCCAGGCACCAGTACATGGGCGACCTCTGTTGCTATACTTAGCATCAAACTCTCAGGCAATAGGAGCTTTGCTGGCACAAGAAGATGACCAAGGAAATGAGCAGCCCATATATTATGTAAGCAGAACACTCAAGGATACCGAGACCAGGTACCCCAGAATAGAGAAAGCCTGCTTAGTGATCATTTATGCATCCCAAAGGTTGAAGAGGTACTTCTCAGCTTACCAAATCCTCTTGGTAACCAAGTCCCATCCCATAAAAGCACTTATGCACCAGCCCCTTCTCACAGGAAGGATAGCACAACAGCTAATGTTGCTCTCACAATATGATATAGGTATAAGAACTCCCAAGGCTGTCAAGAGCCAGGCCATAGCAGATTTGTTAGCTCAATTCCCAGGAAAGGAAGAAGGCCTGCTGAGCGAAGAAATCCCTAGTGAGGTAGCAGTGATGGAGATCCCAGGGAAGAAATGGACCATGAGGTTTGACGGGTCAGTTACAGCAACTTCAAATGGGGTAGGAATTGTACTAAGCTGTGAAAACGGGGATATCATACCCCTGTCTTTCAAGCTTGGTTTCTCGTGCTCTAATAATGCAGCTGAATATGAGGCATACTTAACTGGGTTGACTATAGCACTCAGCATAGGGGTGAAACATATGAGAGTATTGGGAGATTCCAATCTTGTAGTCTCTCAAGTGAAAGGTGACTTTGCGTTACGGGAACAAAACTTAGCAGCCTACAGGACTTGGGCACAAAGGTTGGAGATGGAATTTCAAACTTTCAGCATAGAATACACTCAAAGAAGTGAAAACAGGTTTGCTAATACTCTCGCCACCCTGGGATCCCAAATACCATTTAATGGGAGGGATACGTTGATAAAGATAAGAAGGCAGGAACATTCTATTGTAAGGATCCTCCAAGGGATGTACCCCGGAGAATCCAAACAGTGGGACTAGAGGGACGAAGTCAAAGAAAAGATGAAAGAAGTAAGCCCTAGAGGGAACATCAAAGATCTAATGGATTACACTCAGATAGAAGGAGAATTGTATAGAAGACTGCCAGGAGGAATACTGTCCAGATGTATCACCGAGAAGGAAGGAAAGTCGAAACTAGAAGAATTACACACCCAAGCATGTGGAATTGCAGAAAAGATCAGCCTGTACAGGAGGATGCAACGCATGGGGTATTACTGGCCAGATATGGACAAGCAAGCAGCAATCATACAGGGGAAATGCCAGGAATGTCGTTTGGCAATTGATAAAGAAGAAAGCTACGCTGTGTTTATTGCAGAAGATTGGCGGGTTCCTCTCATAGGATACCTGGCTCAAGGGATCCTGCCAACCGACAGGGAACTGGCCCACAAGCTCAAAAAGCTAGCGTGCAGGTATTTTCTACAGAATGACATTTTATTCAAAAGGGGATACCATGGAGATCCCCTCAGATGCCTGGGACCAAAGGAAGCTAGAGAAGTAGTCAGAGAGGTACACTCTGGAGATTGTGGAAGTCACCCAGGGAAGAGAAGGCTGTACAAGCAGTTACTATTGTTGGGATATTATTGGCCAACGATGAAAAGAGACTCTGAGGAGCTGGTCAAAACATGTCATGCTTGCCAAGTCCTGGGAGATGCCATTCACACTCACCCAAATGTCCTACAGGATATGACGACGCCATGGCCTTTTCATACTTGGGGGCTTGATCTCATAGGGCCTATAAACCCTCCATCCAATGGTTATATATGGATCCTGGCAGCCACGGAGTACTTTACAAAATGGGTAGAGGTCATCCCTTTGAAAAAAGCTACTGGAGCAGCTGTAGCAAATTTCATTCGAGACCACATCATTACAAGGTTCGGGATCCCCAGAAGATTGATCAGCGACAATGGAACCCCATTCATAAACAAAGATATGAAAGGATTAACTGAAACATACCACATCAAGCATGGAAGATCTATCCCATACTATCCACAAGGAAACGGCCAAGCTGAAGCTACTAATAGGGTAATATTGAAAATCCTTAAGAAGATGAAGCATGAATATGGAGGAAAATGGAGTGACCATCTGGCAGATGTGCTTTGGGCATGTAGAAGCTCTGTAAAGGCAACCACAGGATTCTCCCCATTCTCCCTGGTTTATGGAACAGAAGCCATCAGCCCTGTGGAGTTAGTCATTCCTACACCAAGGGTAGTTTTGGAGGAAAATCAAAGAGAGAGTGAGGACGCAAGCAATGAAAAGAGGCTAGCAGATCTAGAAGAAGTAGAAGAAGAAAGAGAGCTGGCCAAGAAAAGGAGCCAGAGATACCAACAAAGAATGACCAGAGCATATGCACAAGCAGTACGCCCAAGAGTGTTCACTAAAGGGCAATTAGTACTAAGGATGGCGGAGCATGTGAGGAGGAACCTGCTAGGACCTTCCAAGTTCACCCCAAAATGGGAAGGACCCTACATCATCAATGCAGCTCATGAGAGTGGGTATTATTACCTTGCCAAGGAAGATGGAACAGTCCTGACAGAGCCCATAAACGAGAAATGGCTGAAGCAATACTATGCATAAGGACAAGGGGATCCCGGTACCTCAGGGTCCTTTCACCAGCTTCACTATCTGCTAAATTCTTTTACTTTTGTCTTCTTTTTATTTTTTAGCCTTTATCATGAATTCTGGTCTAAGATAATTTTGTTCAGGAACATGTGATAAATTGACACTTTGTGGTCAATACTGCACCAAAAGACTTTTTCTTTGTTCCTTAAAAATGACCATGTTTTAATGAAGTTCCTGTTTCTTCAACATTTAAGTTTTTCCTTAAATACTGCAAAGACCAAATTTGGATAGATTTAAGGAAGGATACCTGAGTCAAAAAAAAAAGGGGGGGAGAGTATGTAATACCCTTTTACATATGGCCCAGGATCCACCTCACAAATAATTTCGGATATCCCACAAACAGTCCCAAGTGCATAGGTCTAGGATCACAGAATAAAAGTAAAGTATCTAGGATACCTAGCCTAGCACTTGGCAAAAGGGGAACCTGTCAAAGTTCATGAACTGGGACCGTATCTCAAAAAAAAAATATACATAGGAAAGGATACCAGTGTACCCAGTTCAGTACTTGCATAATAGATTATCGGGTACCTGGACCAGAATTTGCAGTAAAACCTGTGGAAACCATGGTCCAAGACTCAGGAAAGAAAAGAGTCATGAGGAAGAAAAGGCAATATACCAAGGAAAAAGGCAGATTCACATACTAGGAAATGAGAAGCAGTTTTCAAATAATAAAAAAAAAAAAGAGAAAGCAAAGAGTAGAGCAATGTTCAAAAAAAAAAACTTATAAAACCCCAAATTGTTTATGTAAATCTAAAAAAAATAAGCTAAGGAATGAGGCCGGCCAACAGGGAGGCATTCGGAGAAATAACAGGCACAGCCAAAGTAGAAAGGATCCTCTGCCGCTTGACCTTCAAGTCTTGTAAAATCTTGTGAGCATGAGCCAAAACTTCCTCAACAGCAGCTATCTTAGTGTCTATACTCTTGAATGATTGCCTCTGAAACAGCACATGAGCCAGCAGACGCAAGTGATCCAGTAGAAAAGACAAGTTGAACTTGGCCTCCAGAAGGTCTTGCACCACCCCTCTCCACTCCAAAAGCTTTTCTTCAGACAAGGAATCTACAGAAGAATTCCTTAGGAAAATCAGCACAGCACACAGCAACTCCATCAAAATATTGCCTAGAAAGACGCCTCCCCTGAAGCCACTGGTGAAATCCCCGTGACTCTTGAGCAGACTCTCTAGCAGCGGCAAGCCTTCCACAGGAACAGAGAAACGCAGGAAGCTGCCATAAGAAGACCCAAAAACATGGAAGTGGCTGGCAGGAAGACTGTTGAATTCCAAGAGATCAAAGCGAGCCAGGAAAGAGGAAAGCCTTGAATCAAGATCTGAGGCAGCCATTTTCGAGACATCCCCCATCACTGTGTCACCACTTGAGGACTTGCAGCCTTTTGTTCTGGATGAAGATCAGCAACTTGAACAGGTCTCACAATTCCTTCAGGGATAACGGGCTCAGAACCTGCAAAGCCTGTATTAATATCCAAAAAAAAAAGAAGAAGAAAAGAAAAGGAAGAACAGATTTAGTCTTTAAAAAAAAAAAAAAGGAAAAAAAAGAAGAACAAACCGGTTCCAGCTTCTTGGGGCAGAGCCTCTTCTTCCTGATCTCCTGACTTCCCCGAAGATTCTGGGAAGGAACATAAGGCAAGTTGAAGAAAAGGTGAAGGACCAGTGGCAAAATGGCTAAAGGAAGGGATAGATGCAGGGGGCTTCGCCATATAAAAAAGAAAAAAAAAAGGGGGGGAAAGAAAAAGAAACACGATGGGAGCAGCTTGCACTCACCTTCTGAGCTTTCTGACTCTAAAGAAGAGGCAACACTGGGAGCGGATTTCTCACTGGTTTGACCTAAAAGGAAAAAAGAAAAGGAGGAACTCAAAAAAAACTGGAAAGGAAAAGTAACGCTATTTCAAGGAAACAAGGTTTACCTGTTTGTTTGGATAAAGGAGTGTCTCCCAAAGCACCTTTATCTGACAAGGATTGAGGAAACACAGTCCTGATAGGATTAGGAGTGCGTTCAAGATGGGGACTTTGAGATGACGGGATCTTAGAAGTTTTGGGATCCTGAGAATCCTGGGAACCTTGCATCGGTTACCCAGTTTCCTCACCAGTAGGGGGCTCCTCCCCCATAACAGGAAAAATAACAGAAAGAGCTGTGATAGTTTCCTCCCCCAGAGCCTTGTCAGTCATAGGAGGGGATACCTCCACCTAAAGGAAGAAGAAGTGGAGAAGGCAGTGCCAAGTAAAAAAAAAAAAAAACACAACCAGCAGGAAATGCTAACAACACAAAAAGAAAGGGGGAACACACAACCACTCGTCTCCAGAAGATTGCTCTTACCCTTCTTGTGATCAGGACTTGCGCTTTGGACTGCAAAGAAAATACCACTCGTCAACAAAAAATAAAAAATAAGTCAACAAGGTAAAAAAAAAAAAAAAAAAAAAGAGAAGAAGGAAAGGAGTCTTGCCCTTCTCTCTCTCTCTACAGATTCTCTGGAAGTCTTTTGCTTACTACGAGTACGCCCAGAGGGTCCTAAAAGAGGCTGGGATACCAAACCAGAGGATCCTAAAGAACCATGGACTGAAGCAGTCACAGGAACCTGGGAAAAAGAAGACTCTACCTTAGTCTTCTTCCGGGTCCTTGAAACCAAAGGTTCCCTGACATCCTTGCCTTCCTGCGATGCCAAGTGTGCTTGAGATTTCCCCGTTTTCCTTATTTTCGCCTCAGAGCCTATCTCCACACCCCCTGTACTTTCACTAACATCAACAGCTTTCATTTTCTTCGGCTTGACATCCTTGCCTTTACTCGGAGCAGTGGCAACACTTGTTGTCTCCGTTGCACCTTTTTTGATGGGCACCCCAGAGGAAGCACCAATGATGAGACTATCACCCAGCCAAGTCTCAGGAAAATCCTGTCCATAAGCCACCCAACCTCCCCTGGAGGCATGCCACTCTGCAAACCCAGTCTTGCTGCTTGCAGCAGCAGAAACAATCCCAGCAGTAGGAAGGGATAAACGTCTGTTGGATGTCGGAACAGAAACAATACTAGGATTTGGGGCTTCCCGAACTGTACCAGAGCCAACATAATCAATAAAAGATTTTTGTACTCTTCTCCAATAACTGGTATAGCCACTAGAAGCAAAGACTCCTCTCTGGGAGTTAGGCACTGCAAATTGGGGGCTCCTCCGTGACCAATAAAAAAAGGCCTGCAGCCTCAGGAAAGGATCCAAGGAAGGAAGGGATGGCACCACATCCTTAAAAACTGGAGGAATGTCTTGGTCAAAACCAAACTGTCGGAGCACCCAGTGTGCTGAATAATGAGTATATTTTGGGCCACTTGAAGAAGGCACAGGAAGCCAGGAGGGGCTAATGCAGGCAAGATAAGTCAGACTGCCCTCATCGCCACGGCGCAAGTCAAAGGTATTACCTGTAGAAGATAAAAAAGAAGACAACACAGAATCACACGCAAAGCCAGGACCAACTCACGAGGGGATCTCCAGTATAAGCTCCCTGCTTGGTCAAACAACTCCACAAGATTGAGGCCACCACCTTTCAAGCTAATCCAACGAAAAATAATGGGAAAGACATCGGTAGAATTGCCACAAAGACCCTTCACTATGTCGGGGGATCCTTGGAACTTGTCCTTCACAAATTTCAAATTCCTGCACTTAGCCAAAGTAGCTGCAGAACGGTCCCACATGAAAATCTGAAGAATAGCACAGTGAAGAGATGAAGTGATCACATAACAAGAATCACCCTTAGCCTCATCTCCATGAAGCTGGTCCAATTGAGAGTAAACATGACCCAAAAACAGAGGGGCCAAAGGATACTGGGTACCTCGAGCCAACTTGATTGCCAACGGAAAAAACGAAGACTTAACTCCATACCCAGGGAACTCACTAAACAAAAATTTACTAAGCCAAAAGGCCAGAAAACCGGCCCACCTCACTTCCTTATCTTTCTCACGAGAGAGGGTCATCACCCATCTCCCCATCCTAGCCGGCTTACCACCAGAAGAGGCGGCGCGACCACCAAAATGACCAAATAATTTTTCTTCTACCATGAGATCCTCACCAGAAAGGTTAATATCAAAGGGGTTCTCTTCACCAAACATCGGAAGGAGGAAGTTATTAACCACATCCTCCAAGGTGATCGTTGTGAGAGTGCTTTTTTCTTTAGCACACAGGCCCAAGGATCCTGGGCCAAATAGTTGTATTTTGGTGGATTGGGCTTGGTTCACCGCAGCTAAATGTGGGCTGATTACGAACCAAGTTGTGCGCAAGTCACATAAACCTCCTCAAGGCAAAAATGCGATTCCTCCTTTTATCGTATAAATATTTTAAAGAATTCCTTCACTTGGTACCCCGGGCGTACTGTCGTGGGATCCCGAGGCGTATTAGGCCTGTAAGAACCCAGAATCTCTGGTTCTCTGCACTATTAGGATATATATATATATATATATATATATTAATACACATACATATATGTAAGCGAATTTTATGAGAATGATTCAGCCACGAGGATCCTGGCCCCAATTCTCACAGACTTATGCTTTTGCACAAGACTTGTGGGATTTGGAACTCAAGTCCGAGTGGCTTTGCTTGGGCAGGGACTCAGCTTTACAAGCAAGAATATATATGTATTGAGCAGCAAGAAGCAGTAAAGAAATATGCAAAGTAATTGTTAGAAATTCTCAAATCAATATGAGATATTTCATTATTTTTCTTGATTGTGGATTACAAATGTGCTCACTAAAACGTGATACAAGGTTCAAATAAGCTCAAAAATTACAGACTTTGATGGCTATTCAAGCCTCTAAGACTTGCAAAGTTTGAATCCTTTTGAATCCAAGTATGTGCTATAGTGGCTGTTTCTGGGATACCGGGAGACATTCCTCTATTTTTCTTAAATTTTACAGAGTTCTAATGACTCTGTTATGATATTCTTCCTACTGAAAATCCTCTGCCTCTTCAACATGGGTTTTCTATTCCTTTTATAGTGTGTTTTCTAGGGCTCCATGGTACTAGTGATTTCTCTCTTTTGCCCCTCAGAGCTCGTGCTGTGACAGTTGCTCAAGGGCTGGTCTCTTCCCCTTTTTCTCATGGTTTTCATCTTTTAATACTGTTTCTCTAAAAGTCACTTGCTAACTTTCCATTCCGGGGCGTCCTAGCCTTCAATCTCTCTTCCTTCAAGATTTCTCACTTTTCAGACTCAGCTGCGTTTGTATTTCCTTGCTGTCATTATTCCCAAATAGTTGGAATCTTTTACTGCTGGGTTGAAAGTTCTCTTCCAGTTACTTCTACGTATGATTTTCTCATTCTTGGCTCCTTGTGGTACAACTCCTTTGTTCATGAATGTTTGCTTTATACTTTCTGATTCTTTGCTACACCAGTGGGTACTTGAGAAGGACATCTCTGTTCTTCATTTCTTGTATTTCGTGGTACCTTTGAGTTGTCTCAATCCTACAGCAGCTGTCCTACATTACCTGAGGATCCCGGGCCTTTGGCAGCCTCTGGGTATCCCGACCCAGTTCTTTCACTGAATTTTGCTGGACTTTTTGATGACCTTTTTGCTGGAAATTTGAATATAAATTGGGTCTTCTTTACTTTTCATGGAATGGGATTTTTTGTGAAATTTTAGCCTTCAACAATCGTCAATTCACCAGTAGAAAAGAAAAAAGTATGAAGGGAAGGGCACCAACGACGTACCAGATGCCTGAGCCCTTTGGTGTCTCTGAAGCCCTCAAGGTTTCTGGAAATAGCCACTACCTTTAGGATACCGGCGCGCTCCAAACGACCCACAAACTCAGCATCAGATAGTTTCTTGTCTACCCATATAGGCCAGCCCTGAATCTTTCCCGGAACAAAATCAAAGAAAATAGGAACCGCCTCTCGGATTCCTTGTCTGATCTGGAGATCGAAAATCTCTCTAGGATCAGGAACCTGGGCGGAACCAGCGAAACCCGCTTGGCCAGAAAACATCCAAACGTGAGGGGATGGAGGAGCTTCGCCATGAGATATATGAGGGAAAAATAAACTGAGAGAATACCAAGGATCCCGTAAAGGGAAGGCCGAACGCTTAGTAACCTCGTGAGAATCACTCGGAGCAGAACCAGAAGAACCTTCACCCTCAGAAGGACTGGGAGTACGCTCTCTCCTCTTTCGAGAAGAAGAAGAAGCCATCAGAACAACAAAAAAAAAAAAAAAAAGAGATTGAAAGTGCGAAAGGGAGGAAGACTAGAGTAACAGAGAAGAAGAGAAAAAGAAAGAGAAAACACAAAGAGTGAAAGACTCAGAGAAGCAAAGTGATAAGATGAAACGGCTACAATAAAGACGCAAATAGCAGTTGGGGAAAACAGTTTATGGAAAGACGCGCCAGTTGCCAAAAATTTAATTTGAAGAAGGGATTAATCAGCAGTTATTAATGAGAAATAACAGGAAACGAGAAAAGTGGGTAGAGGAGTTTTACCTCAAACACCCAACTGTCACGTCTCGTATAAAGAGGAAGCTGCAAAAAGTAATAATTATAAGGGAATGCGACACGCAAAAAGGAGGTGACTAAAAGCAGCAGAAAAAGGGGCCGGGATCCCAAGTAAAAAAGGAAGGAAACCCAGTAGAAGTTGAAAAAAGGGGGATACCACGGAAATCTTAGGAAACCTAAATCACTCACGCATGGGTTTCAGGCAACCCACGAGCTCGGGGGGCTAAATGTTGAGGTCTAAAAAAAAGGGTCATAATAAAATAAGCCCAAAACAGAAGAACAAGTCAAGCCCAAAAGGAAAAATTCAGGCTAAGCCCAAAGTAATAGATACGGAAGACCCATGGGGGAATAAAAGAAAGGCCCAGCGGATCCTGAAGCCCAGAAAAGAAAGAAGCATCCAAAAAGAGACCACGGCAAAGTATAAAGAAGCAAGGATCCTCAGGAACAATCAATAGGCATGGATCCCTTCAGGCACAAAGAAAAAGGAAGACTGGGACAGATCGATAGAAAGAAGACAGAAGAAGAAAACAAGAAATAAAAGCAAAAAAACGCGAGCGACCTCTCATGGCACAGACAGAAAGGGCCTCGGGGAACCAAGACAGGGAAGGAGAATGATAACAAGCGACTTTCAAAAATGGCAGAACAAGATTCCGCCCAAAAAGGAAAGAAAGGGAAAAGAGGAAGACGCCAGAAGTGGGGATGCTGAGAAGGGCATACCTCAGCACGTCCTGAAGAGGATGGCTAACCAGAAACTTTCGAAAGAATCAGAACCAAGAGAAGGAAAGAATGAGAGAAAACGGAAAAGGGACTTACCGAGACGATGGGGACAGAACATGCTCTGTTTGCAAAAGAACAAAACAGGGGAACCAACGGTTCCCCGGGAAGCCCAGAAAACTCCATTATAAAAGGAGGGGATGGGTTGTGAAGAAGGCAGCGAGAAAAAAAGAAAGAAACACAAGAAAGAAGAGATTTCCTAGGAAAAACTATTAGAAAAATCTGTGCAGAAAAAAAAAATACTAAGGGAAAAACAAATATTGCTTCCCGGTATCCTGTAAAGGCCACTATTGCACATACTCGGATTCAACAAGAATCAAACTTTGCAAGTTTTGAAAGCTGAAATAGCTATTCAAGACTGTAATTTTTGAGCTTGATTGGACCTTGTATCACGTCCTAGTGAGCTTTCTGTAATCGAACAGATAATATATTAATGAAACACTACTTAATAATTCCTAGGATCCCCACAGCACTATTTCTTTTTATCGTTTTGCTAATCCTGCTTTCTTTCCTTTTGAACTTACGTTGTTAATTTTTGGCACTCTTCGATATCCTTGTTTGTCATTTTTCTTTATATTGTCAAGAGTATTCTCTGCATTCACTTGATTCTTAAACAGCTCGTTAGCTGCGGTGAGTCAAGGCCAGGTCTACCAAATCCTCCCTTTTTTCATTCAGACCCGAGATCCTTGGGCCTGAGTGTCAAGAAAAAAGGCACTCTCACAGACTTCAAACCTAATACCATTGCTGGTGGGGTCCGCGAAAGATATGGAAATTGTGATAATTCCAATTGTCACCTCCTTCAGTGTTGGAATGCCCCTGTGTGCATGCGTGAGGCTCAAAAACAGAGTATAATTTTTATAATTTACTTTATTTTTATAACTTTTCTGTAATTTCTGATTTATTTTTATTTTTATTATTATTATTTTTTTAATCACCGGGTTGGAAATATAAAATTGGCAAAAATCTAAAACGGACCCTTTAACTTTCAGTTTTTTTCATTTCAGTCCTCTAACTTTCAGTTTTGTCATTTCAGTCCTCTCACTCTCAATTTTTGTCAATGCAGGATTCCGTTAGTGTTTAGTTAGGAGTTGCTGTTAACATTACTGAAATGACACCGTTTAGCCTTTTAAAAAAAAATTTCAGAATTAAAATAAAATTAGAAATTTTTTTTTTTTTAAACCCTGAAATCAAAACAAAGAACAGAAGAACATGATGAACCAAATCCCTAACCATGTATATTTGGGGATAATGGGTCAGTTTGAGAGAGAGGGAGTGGGTCAGTTTGAGAGAGAGAGAGAGAGAGAGACTGAGTTGAGAAAGAGATCGAAATGAAGGTGATTTGTAGAGATAGAGAGATTGAGACCGAGATAGACCGATTTGCAGAGATAGATTGAGATCGAGATAGACTGAGAAGGTGACCGATTTATAGAGATAGAGATGGAGTGCGAATACTCTGAGAGATGGAAGTGAAGAAGACACAAAGCTAGAGAAGAGCACTAAGAGAGCAAACACTAGAGAGCAAACTAGAGGTGAGACTAGCCTAAGTGCTGGAGTGTGGGAGGGAAGGGTAGGCAGAGCTCGTATAAGGACAAGCTCACTGGGTCCATACCTAGTGCATATGCTCAAGTTTTTGACTTTGCTGTCAACCTATAAGCAAATGCTAACTTTAATGATGACATGCCTAAGCTAGTGGAAGGAAGCGGCCAAATTTTCAAAGACCACCAAGTTAAGAATTAGAAAGAGATGGGAATGTGTTTATTATTAAACATATATTTGATTACTTTTTGTCATGAAATTTTGCAACTGTTATAATTTTTAGAGATAGTTAATAAAATCCTCATGCACTTTTTGTGAAAGTATTTTTTTATGTAGCAACAAATTAAAAGAGAGCAAGCTTAATAGTAGTAGGGAGAAATTACAAGAAATATATTCTCTTTGTATGGAATGAAATGGCACAAGATTGAGACTCGCTAAAAGCTTAAAACCTAGATAGCTTGGTTAGCAAAAGCAAAATAAACCACCACATCTTCTTTGTTACAAATGCTATTAACCTCCAAGGGCAACTACAAAGGTTGGTAGTAGCAACAATAACAGAGTTGGGATGTAAGCATGTAATTTGTGAAGGAGATGCTTTGAATGTAATTCTCCCCTTCCATTATTTGGTGTCCACTCCTCAATGGGCAATTCAATATATTATTAATAACACCGAACTAATTTTGATTTTTTTTTTTTTTTTGGTAATGTAGCAAGCCTAGTCTCACATGGACATGTGTAATAAATTAGTACCAAACAATAATGAACTTGCTCACTAAGTGAAAGGATTAGTTATAGCATTTGTACTTACATACGCACACGCGTGGGGGGGGGGGGGGAGAGAGAGAGAGGTGGTGCGTGTTATGGTTGCTTGTTAACTACTTAGAGCATTTCCATCCGAAAATGTCATCCTATCAAATTTTACCATCCTAAAAAACTATTTTATCAATTATACAATACTATTTTACAATACACCTAGCATCTCAACTTTTATTTTTACCTACTATATATTAAAATAATATAAATTACAAAATAAAATAATATAAAAAAATCTCTCTTTCTTCTCTCTTCTCTCTTTATCTCTGTTCTCCTTCTCTCTGTTTTTCTCTCTTTCTCATCCACCCACTACCAACCCAAGCCCATGAACATCACCCATGACCAAAACACAATTGAACCACACCCATAAATATCACCCACAACCGCCAAAAATCACCACCACCACCACCACATCAGTCACGAACCACCACCACCAGGAAAAAAACAGCCAAAACACAACTTAACCACACCCATGAATATCACCCACGGCCACCAAAAATCACCACCACCAAGGCAACCCTCACCACCACCACCACATCAGTCACAAACCCAACCCCACCAGGAAAAAAAAAAAAAAAAAAGCCATGGCCATACCCATACCCACGACCAAAACCCATACCGACGGCCAAACCAAAACCCATCACTAAGAGAGCCACAACTCATGAACCAATCCAACCACACCCACACTCATTAAACCCTCCACCACCATGGCAAGCCCCCACCATCAACCTCTCTTTCTCCCTCAACCTCTAGCACCGGCCACAATAGATTAAAAAAAAAAAAACATCGGAGCAAACCCATCAATAAAACCCACGCCACCACAATCAGAGCAAAACATCGAAGCCACACACACAGCACACATCATAGTACGATCGCCGATCTTCACCGATCCACGCCATTGGGTGTCATTGGGTGAGACGCGACCTGGACTTGGCATTGTTGGGCGATGGTGGCCAACGATGGCCTGAGGGAGAGCAAAGGGAGAGGGAGAAATCATTGAGAGAGAGCAAAGGGAGAGGGAGACATCTGAGAGAGAGAGAGAGACGTGGGAGACAGAGTTGAGAGAGTGGGAGAGTCAGGGAGACAGTTAAGAGAGAAAAAGAATAAAATAATATTTTTGGTTTTACAATTGAGCTACAGTGCGATTCTACATTTAGAATCGCACTGTAGCACAATTGCAAATTTTTTTGCAATAGTCTACATTTACAAGTTCGAACGTAGTGGGGTTTTTGGGCTTCTATGCTAAATTGAACCAACATATGGCATATACCATTCTTAATGTGAATGCTCTTAGATGTTGGTGGAGAATGAGAGATAACATCAAATAGCTAGGAAGCTTTAAATTGTTTTGATTCTTCTTTTTCACCAGTTTCTAATTCTTTTATTGCTTATTGTTTCCCTCATCCACACCTTCTCCTTTTTTAATGGGATGTAGTAAGGTTTTGAATTAGTTGATTATCCCCTGGATGCAATGGCGTTTCAGGCTTTTCTTTGAAACACCTAGATTGTCCTTAAGAAATAAGAATGCTTTATTTCACTTTCTTATGTTTTTCTTTCCCAACCAAGCTTTTTTACACCAAACGAGTTCTTTGAAACTTGCTTGTTTGAGTGGTTTTTTTAGCTAAACTAGCTACATCTCTCAATTTCTCCATCAAAGGTGATGGAGATTAGAGCCTTAACTTCCTCATCCAACTAGAGATTGTGTGCAAATTGTTATTAGGCGTTAACAATGAACACACACCTTCACTGTAGACTTCAACCCAACTATACATGTCCAAACTCACATGGTTCCAATGGGTGATGCCAATGAGCCTTTCATAGTTGTACTCCCCAATCTTCCAAGCCATATCACTCTTCTCTCTATTTCTTTATGTTTTAAACCTATGGCATAAAGCATGGGTTATATTTCAAGACTTTTATTTAGAAAGACAAATGTTTATAGGTGCTATTAAAGATCCATACTCACTATCTTAGAATATTCACTATCTTCTTCTAATAGGGGCACTGTTCACAACAACTCAACAAGTAAATGATAAAAGTAGACAGTGTGGGTAACATTCAAATAATTACACAACCATATGTGAGCCTTTTATGCCTTTTGTGTAGAGGAAGGGAAGCGATGGGCTCATTTTTTTCAATGTGAACGAGCCCATCTTATGGAAATTTCTTTGATATAAACGTTTAGGTGTTGTGAATCAACGAATGATTGGGCCTATATATGTGGGTCGTGTATAGTATGACCTTTTTTGCTGTCGAGCCTTATTCACTATATGATTGGGCCTTACTATGTGTCATGTAGTACAGACTCGTTTATTGATTGGCCTCTTTGGTGTAAGACTGAGCCTTGGAAATTCTGAAATGAGCCCTGGATGTGTGCGGTCATGAGATTGATCCCACTATTTGAAAATGGTTTATTTCCGATAGATTATTTGTATAAGATCAAGATTTGGTATACAACTTAGGTTGTAGGATTTTTTTATGTAAACCATTATGTCTAAAAAAACTATCCACATGTATTATTTAAGTAAGTCATATTACTTGTTAAAAATGTGAGACAGAAAGTTAAAAGTTAACTTATTTTGCTTAAAGTTAAATTATTTGTAATAAAGTTGAGACACAAAATTTGTATGAGATCCACAAATAGTACTTAAAATAAGCAAAAAAAAACTAGCTTGTAATAAATTCCCAAACGCACATTAATAAAAGTTAATATAATGATAAGTTCACAAATAAAAATTATTATATATCATTAAGTTTAATAATATAATTTCAACTATTATTAAATTACTAACACAAATTTAATGAAATGGTTCAATCAAAATGAAGTTAAACACGGGGGAATTAAGAAGCGTGGGATGGCTTTGGTGCAGTGGGCACCACAATTCTTGGATGAATACGACGTAGTAGCAATTTCCAGTCATAACCCATCGGTGTCACCCTTGGTCTCTTGGTCTCCACCATCGACATCGATGTTTAAAATTAAGGTCAATGGAGTGGTCTTCTCAGCACATAATTCAATGGGTGTTGGGGTCATTATTCGAGATGACAAGCGGAGGGTGGAAACAACACTAAGTAAGAAAATTTGACACACACCTTTTGGGAGTGATGGAAGCATATTCAAAGGCATTTGAAGTTGGCTTGAAGTTTGCAAATGATGTTGGTATTTAGGAGTTTATTCTTAAAGGTGACTCCCTCATTGTGTACCGAGCTCTAAGTGAACCATCTCCCCCTCCCACTTCTATAGCTTTGGTTATCTCGGGCATGCTTACTTTTTGCAGGGACTAGCACATTTATCACCTAAAATTAGATTGAAGAGAATTTTTGTTTCCTAGAATAAGCTATATCTTTCTCACATTATTAATAAAGTTTTCAATCTTCCCATAAGAAAAAAAAAAGTGTAGTCCCATACTTATTATATATATATAAATAATTTTTTGTTTTTCTTTTCATCGATAAATTCAAAGTCTCAAACTTGAACCTCAAGTATATTCAAAATAAAAATCAACAACCGTTACTACTCTATTCAGTTTCCAAGGCAGAAGTAGATACATTAGTGGTGGGTCATTACATAATACATTAGCTATGAGCCTATGAGTCACATGATACTAGGTTAAGACTTCAAATTACTCAAAATCCATAGAGCATATAGACATATGTCACATACACAATGCTGATTGCCGGTACCAGACCCACAACAGTCACGCAATTTATTCACAAAAACTGTCCCTCTGTCAGTCAGTCAGTCAGAGACAACTCACTCACTACTGCTAGTAATATCAGCCTTTTCTTCCTCTATTAACCTATACTATTTTTTTGTCTCTGTTTGTCGAGACCAAAAAAAAAAAAAAAAAACAAAAAACACAAACCCAAGCCCGCTCACAAAATTTGGCATCAAAATTTGAACCCCCGCGCTCCTTTTTACTTCACAACCGCGCTCTCAAAATTTCCCAAATTCATTTTTCATTTCTCATTTCCCTCAATTTTTTTTTGTCACAAAATCCCTCTCAATTTCTCTCTCTTAAACAAAGTCAAAACTCAAAACTCAAAAAAGTCTCTATCTTTGTCTGTGTGAGCGTTTCGATTTCTAGGGTTTCCCTCCCAAAACCCCCCAAACAAGCCCCCTAGGGTTTTAGCGCTCTCTGTGTGTGTGTGCGTGGGTGCGTGTGTGAAATTTGTGGTTTGTGTTTGGGTGTTTGTTTCCCATGGCTACCGTAACCCTAGAGGAGAAGAAGCCGGAGGAGGAAGCTCCGGCTGGAGAGAAAGAGGAGGCGAAGCTCGAAGTGGAGGGAGGTAAGAAAGAGGAGGAAGAGCGGGAAAACCTTGTGGCGGTGTCGGAGAAAGTTGAAGAAGAAGGGGCGGGGGAGAAAGGAGTTGGGGCTGAGAAGGTTGAGGAAGAAGTTGAAGGAGAGAAGAAGGAGAAGGTGGCTGAAACGCCGAGCAAGAAAGGGAAGAGGAGTGGCCGGAGAGGGAGCTCGAAGAAGGACCAGAGCGAGGTGGCTGCGGCCGCGGCGGCGGCGAAGAAGAAGGCGAGCGAGGAGTTGGAGTCGGTGGCGGAGGAGAAGAAAGAGAAGGAGAAGGAGAAGGAGAAAGAGAAAGAGAAAGAAAAGGAGAAAGAGCATGCTACGCCGGTGAGTGACAGGCCGACGAGGGAGAGGAAGATGGTGGAGAGGTTCTCTGTGCCGTCGCCGGGGAGGTCCGGGAAGTCGTCGGCGAACAAAGCTTTGTCCATTGAGAAGGTAATGGAGTTTTGAAAATTTTTGTGGGTTTTGTGTCACATTTTGAGTGAAAGTTTTGGTTTTTTTGATTAAATTGGGATTGTGGAAATGCAGGGTTCTGGTACGCAGCTCAAGGATATTCCAAATGGTATGTTTCGGTTTCTTTTCTTGGTGTGTTTTAAGCTTTTAGATTGTTGTTAGGTGAATGACTTTTGAGCTAAGAATCTGTCATATTGAACCAAGCTCATTTAGTGGTAATTGCACGATTTGCTTCGTATACTGATTAGATATTGCTAGTGTCACCAATGAACTTTAGATCAAATGGTTCTAACCCACCGTTCCCCGCTTAAAATGTGTAAGAAATAGATATTTTGCTAGTGTCATCGTGTATTTACAATTGAGTTTTGAATGTTTATATGGTGGAACATATTTATATTGTAAAGTGCGTATGAGGAAGTTAACTGCAAATACATGTGTCGTAGAGCTCACTTTGATTGGCTGCTTCAGTATTTCCTTTGATCTGATATGCAAAGTACAAGAACTTGGGTTTTAAGTTTGAGACATTTTTAGTTTGTATTAGGCTCCAAACTTGCTTTTGTTTGCTTAATTTTAGCATCACTCTTCACTTAATTAATTAGGATGGTTTGTGTCAAAATCCCCAAGTTTTTTTTTTTTTTGGGGGGGGGTATAATATGTATAAACAAACAGAGCTATGAGCTATAGCTCAATTGGCACTTTCTTCTCCCATAATAATTAGTTAGAGGGTGAGGTTGTGAGTTCAAGACTATCGAGTGTGTGTGTAACTTAACAATGAAAAGACATGTTCTGCCATGTGTCAGTATCAAAAGTGGGAAATTGATTTAGGGTCCGTTTGTATACTGCTTATTTTGCTAAAAACTGAAAACACTGTAGCAAAATAATTTTTAAATGTGTTAATAGTGCCATGGGACCAATTTTTAATAAAAGTCGTGTTAAAAAAGAGGTTTGTGGGTCCTGTAAACTGTGCATAGGACCCACTGGAAAACCACCACAGCCACAGAAAGTCAGAAACGCGCTTCCCAAAAAAAAAAAAAAAAAACACAGACGTGGGAAAAGCCGTATCCAAACGGTTACTTAGTTTCCTTGGGTAACTTACAGCACTTCGATTTTTCGCTGTTAGACAGTCTAAGCAGAAATGAATAATTTGCCTTATTATTCTTCCTGATTCACTTTCTATTGCACAATTCTTTTGATTTTCATCCTAATAAAAATAATTGCAGAACTTCATAACAATATGATGGCAAAACAAACTTCAAATTGAATTGGTAGTGGGGTGCCCAAAGAGCCTCACACACCTTGTTAACTAAAGAAACTTGATATATACATAAAAAAGATTACTTGGGGGTGTTAATTTTTTTATAAATTCTATTATAGTAGTTTGTTTCTTGGTAGATCTATCAGGGACAGTTTTTGATTATTGGGTCATAAAATGTCACACCTTGTCGGTAATATGGACTAATGGACTTGTTGCAAGCAGTGGAAATGTCAAGTTGTCTTAGTGGTTATGAAAATCTAGGTTATTATATTCCAACAAGGGCTACGGAGCATAGGAAGACAATTGACTTTGTATATTCTTTCCTTCTTCACATCAAGTAATATACTTCATATTTAATCTATGCTATGCTTAAAATCATAAATGTATAACCAATCTGTTTGAAGTGGGGTCATATTGTGGAATATTACTCTCTGTTGCTAGGTTAGGACTTTCATTACCAGTGAATAGTTAACCCTTAAGTGGCTTAGGTGCAGCAACCAAATTGCTGTGCTGAACTTATTCTAGAAATATTGAGATAGTATTTGTCAATATAAATCTAACAGCAAAGAATTTAGGTGAAGCCAGACAATAGAAGTTTTGTTTTTCCCCTTTTAGGGTGACTGCACAATTGAATATAAAAGATGAAAAATAAAGGGTATTAAATTTTTGTTTATGTTGATATTCTATTCTATTTCTAGATTTTTTTAAGAAAGACTAAGAATAGTACTGGTTCTTTCTCTTCAACAATGAAAACTTATTGTGGCATAGTAGCTTGAAGAATGTCAAATGGATGAGGGAAATTTAGCAATCTAAATATGTGAGGGATTTCTTTTTTGGAGTTTTATATACCATGTTCTTGGGGTTGGGGGATTGAAAGTTAGAAAATGAAGAAGAATGATTAATTCAAGTCAGGTGTTGTCTTCATTGTTGTTTACTTCCATCAGGATAATGATGGAAAGGGTTTTCTTTTTTTAAAAGAAGATTTTGACACATCTGAGAATCATCTGCATGTCAAGAGGGAAACATTTTTCAGCTCTTATTGTCCACAGATACTTTGTTTTGAGGCATGTTATTCACTTCAATTCAACTTTCTTGTTACTGCAGCCTGGCCTATTTTTTGTCTGATTATCTAAACTGTTTCAGTGGCTTTCAAGTTGTCCAAGAGAAAAACTGATGACAATCTGCAAATGCTTCATTCAATACTTTACGGAAAGAAAGCTAAGGTGACCAACCAACTCAGTTTCTTGGTATCTGTTTTGGATTGACATTCATCAGATGATTGAGATGTTAATTGTTGGCATTCTTGTGTAGGTGCATATTTGTAAGAAAAATATAGGCCAGTTTTCAGGCTATGTATGGACCGGGAATGAGGTGTTTTTTCTTGTTTGCTGAAATTATACTCATTTTGTCTTTCTTGTTGATTTATGGTTATAATTTTCTTGATTATATCAACGTAATATAATCTTCTTGTCTATCCATGTCTTTAGCATCCTGTTAATCTGATTATAACTTCTTTTTTTTCAATAAATTTTTTTACCGTAGGAAAAGCAGCGGGCAAAGGTAAAGGAGAGGATTGACAAGTGTGTTAAGGAAAAATTGATGGATTTCTGTGATGTGCTTAATATTCCAATAAATAGATCAATGACAAAGAAGGTAAGTTCTGATAGAATGATACTTGTTATTGTATCTACATTGTATCAATTTCCCATAATCTTCCTAACTTGTCTTTAATTTCAGGAAGAACTCTCTGCAAAGTTGTTAGAGTTTTTGGAATCTCCACATCCTACAACTGATGTTTTGCTTGCTGATAAAGATCAGGTTTTACATTACATCATTAGTCCATAGATCAAGCATTTGATGATAAGTTCTCAGGGTGTGAGTTGCTGAAGCTTATTCTGTATTTGAATTTCAGAAAGGTCAAAAGCGTAGGAGGAAGTCCACACCAAGCAAAACTGCAAGCTCTGGAGAAGCATCTGCAGAAACACAACGCAAGGTTTGTTTCCCCCACCTCTTGCTCATGATGCAGGGCCTTTTAGTGGAGATATCTTATTTAGTAACACTTATGCTTAATTGATATGACCTTAGGCAAGATCAAATTTTCATACTAAATTTTATTCTAACTCAGAGGATTTTATCTGATCCTGATGAGAATGTTGCTGCTCATTTTATGATCTGTTATTTTGAATTGTCATCTTTAGTTGGTAATCATGAACATTTGGCTAAGGGTTTATACTTGTCTGAAGTATTAGTTAGCAATTTAGTTTTCAAAATGGAAAAGTTCATTATGTTGTTTATGTGCCCCCATCTTTCCATTTGCTGATACATTTACTTTTAGGAGTTGGAATTGTCAATGGCATACATATGCTGGTCAGGAGAAACTTAATAATCATAACATAATTTGGACAGGAGGTCTTTTACACACTAACTAGATTAGGGTGGTCTCTGAACCATGCTTAAATCAGATCCTCTAATGACATATCTGCTGCTCTGTTGTTGTCTTAGTCATGCCTGCTTTTGCAGTATATGAACGTAGTACACAGTTAAAGGGATAGTGTAATTTTTAGATGGTGTTGTATATTGCTGTGATTGAAATATACAAAGCGGTAGCCAACTTTATCATAAGTAATGGGATTGTGGCTGTGAAGGTACATAACATAACATGCTAAAAATTCTAGGCAAGTGATTGGATGTGTGCTGTGCCTTTGATTTATTTCTGTCCCTCTCTATCATACACGTATATGCTTTCTCATACCTTCTATTACCCTGATTGTGATATGTTTGATGTTCATGACCTCTGTAACATGTATATATGCATGACTAACTCTCCTTAGAAAGAGTCTAAACGAATAAGGAACCAATAAGGAGTTTTGACTTTTGCTTCCTGCACTTTGCTTGATGATTTATTTCAGTTATAAAATTTTCCCTGATTTTCATGATAAGTGTCTGGGACTTCTGAGTATTCTGAGGCACTAAGTGTGATTGATGGTTGTAGTTCTCTCTCTTCTTGTCGGCCTTTGTTTATCAATGTATCTTTTGTGCTGTCCATGGCTCTCCACCTCATTCAAAGTTTTGGTGACTTTGATTTTTTTCCCATTTTTGTCTCTAGAAACAAAAACAAACACCCCAAGTTGCAAAAAAGCAAAAGCAGTCATCGGAAGTTGAGGAAGAAGATGAAGTTGAGGATAAAGTTGAATCTCCTGGTGCAAAAGATGAATCTCATAGTGATGATGACAATGAAACAGTACCAAATGAAGAAAGTGATCATGAAGAACATAAATTTGAGGAAGAGGAAGAGGAAGAGGAGGAAGAGGAAGAGAAACCAAAGGAGCAGATGTCAAAAAGCTCATCAAAAAAAGGTCGGAAGGATGGTTCAGTGACAAAAACAGTTGAAAAACCCAAGCCTGTCAAAAAGGCTACCCCCGCAAAATCTGTGAAGGCTCCTGCAAAATCTCCAAAAAAATCATCTAGTTCAACTTTGAAAAGAGGTGCCAGTGATACTGGTGGAACTTCTAGCTCACGTTCCAAGTCAAAGGAATCAACATCTAAAAAACAGAAGGTTGAAAAGGAAAGCCAGAAGAACATCAAAGAGAAAGATGCAAGCAAGAAACAGTCAAGCAGGTCCCCAGGAAAGGTCTCGGCAAAGGATCAAGGTGCATTGCGCATTGCCCTGCATTTTTTCCCCAAACATAAATGTTTAATTTTATGACTGCTATAGATGATTTTGGCACATTGGATATTCAGTTTTTGTTCAAATGTTTTTTCCCCCTTCATGGAACTACTTTTGAGGTTGGGGTTTTTCTTTTTTGGGTTACATATATTACTATGAGTTTGTTTTTGCATCTTATAGCCAATTTACTTTCTTAGACAAAAAGTTGTTCTTCTGAGTTTATTTTTAACTTAGTAAACTAACATGCTTTAAATGATTGAATGTCTAATATTAGGGTTGCACACCTTGTGCTTTTTTTTTTTTTCAATTGATTTTATTTACTAATATAAAAATAAAATAAAGGTTGAAGGTCCATTAGCATATGGTTTTATTGCAAATTTTCCTGAAATTGTTGTGAAGTTAATGCATGGTATTCTAGGAATAATATCATTGCTTCATGTTAAAATAGTTTCTATGGCTGGACGAATATCTCACCTTTTTATCAAATATATCCTGGAACCAGGAAAAGGCAAAGCTGGCAAGAAGGCAAAGGCAGAACCCAGCAGAGAGGAGATGCATGCTGTGGTTGTTAATATCCTGAAGGAGGTGGACTTCAATACTGTAAGTACACTTTCCTACAGCATCACATAGATTGGTTTGTTAAGGTTGTGTATGTCATTTTAAATGTACTCTGTTTCTCATGATGCAGGCAACTTTATCTGATATTCTCAGGCAACTTGGTATGGTTCACTTTTATTTATATTTACTCCACCCCAACCAAAATAACAACAATAATGATATTAGATTTTCAGTTTAACCTGGTTGACTTAGCAAATGTAATTTTATTAGGTACCCACTTTGGTGTTGACTTAATGCATAGAAAAGCGGAGGTGAAGGATATAATTACAGATGTGATAAATAACATGAGTGATGAGGAAGATGAGGGAGAGGATGCTGAGGAGAATGCTGATGCTGGTGATGATGCAGACAAAGATGAAGACGATGACGACGACGATGATGCTTAGTGCATTGGACTGAGACAAAGAACTTTCTATGACCTTTGCAGAACATTTGAAGCTTGTAGTGCATTCTTCAGGTAGATGATCTTTCTACTGGGGATCCTTCAGCTTCTATAATTGACAAACTACAGTGGATGTCTAGATATCATGACTGATTTCAGACACATGTACCCAACCGGGTTTGTTTGTACCATATGAATTAACCTCTTTTGTTGTACTTATAATCTCCGTAGTTTTATTAGTTAGTTTTATTTTTTTGATAGTTTCTCTTTCCTTTCAGAAAATTATGTTCAGACTTTTGATATTTATCCTCTTTAAATGTTTAGTGAATGGCTTTATCTCAAGAATTTTTCCTAAATTGTATTAGTTGTTTAGCAAGAAGGGCTGCTTCCGGAAACTGCATGTATGCATGCTTGAAATTATTTCTAGCACCTTATCAAAGGTGATTCTTATCAGGTTTGAAATCTTATGGTGGTTTTATTAATGCAGTTATTGACTGAAGATGAATTATTTAAAGTTGATGAAATCAAAGAACTTGTATTTTCTGCAGTACTCTATTATATTTCAGAACTTAAAAGGTCAGATATTATTATGATTATTATTATTTTTAGAAAACATGTTAGTTGGGAATGTCCCAAGCATATGTAGGTCGATGGATGGGCTCAAGCTTGTGTGAAGTTGAGGACATATCAAAGGGTTTGAAGTTATCTTCCTCCCCTTAATTTTGAGATCTGGGCTTTCATTTTCATCTTGTGAAGTGATACATTCTTTGTTAGAGATAGGGGCTCATATTTTGTATTTAGGGTCTCATGGGTGGAGGGAGTGGGATGGAGTCGCTATATGTTTATTGATTACTTGATACACAATTTTGTCAGGTGGGGTTATGTATTCGGGGTTTACTTAGGAGCGCGTATAAAAGGTCTTGTTTGTTTCACTTCATTGGGAAAAAAAAAACAGCAAAGATTTTCGTTGCTCTCTCACGTGGATATAAGCATACTGTCAAATCATAGTTAAATTTTGTGTTGATTTTTTCTCTTTATTTTTCAGTAAATGTTGCTAAGATTTGAAATTCATAACACCTTGTCCTGATTTGGACTTTGAATGGCTGAGTTTATATTCCTTTGAAGAGTTCTTCGGGTTTCATGGTTATCTTTTGGAGTCTCTGGTGCGACCTGAGTGAAAATTTGTGAGTATGTGCTTATTTTCAGTGATTTGTTCTGTGTCAGTAGTAGAGTTCTATATTTTATAATAAACTGTCCAATAATTGCCCATTTTCTCTAAGCAAATCCCAAATTATCAGCATTATAAAGTTTCCTGATCGTTCTTGATTTTGGGTTTGGACAATAGAATAGTAGCTGTTGCTGTAATCCAAATCGAAAGGTATTGTCCAATTTGCAGATTTCATTGGTGCCAATGAGGTACTTGATTTTCACGAGGCTTATGTATATCTTATCACTCAATTAATAATTTTTCATTCTTTTCTAGTGGGATGTCTCTCTCGTCATTATTCATCTCACACTCATTCTTTCAAATTATTCAAACCCCAAAATGTTGCTTAACCCGATTGGACTAATAATTATTGATAACCCCTTCAGTAAGGTTGTTTTTACTTGCTTTTGTTGGTAGAACACTTACGTTGGCGTCTACTTTGGGTTAAATATGGTAAACGGATTAAAAAAAAAAAATTCCTTTTGACTTCTTCTCCTAATAGTTGATTGAAATGTTTCAGCAAACTTTGTATTAGCTTCGTATTTAAAACTCGGTTACTTGTTGCATTACGTGATTCTAGATGATCTATTATGATCAAACCTGTGAGGACTGACTGTAGATGTTTGTTTCTTACTGACTAAAACAAAAAGGCCTTTCAGACCAATAGAAAGAAAACAAAAGTACAGATAAGCTTTCCTTTCAGGATAAAACTTAGGTAAAGTTTGTTTGATGTTATCCCTAAGTTCTACAATTAAATTTTTTAAATTTTTACCACGTAACAGTACTGTTGATTAATTAATTACATAGTTCATTTTAATCATCTTTGTACTGTATTGGTTAATGCAATTACACAATTGAATTTAATAGTATGGAAAATTGATTAATGAATCACTTGGTTAAGTTTAATCATCTTTGCACTGTATTGGTTGATGCAATCATATGATCGAATTTAATGGTGTGGAAAATTGGAAAATTGATTAATGAATCACATGGTTCAGTTTAATCATCTTTGTAATGTATTGGTTAATGCAATCACACGATCGACTTTAATAGTGTGGAAAATTGATGTCTTATGTAATTGTACTTACGAAATTTTATTAATAGCGAGGAAATGTAGTTGCTGTCATGCAAAACCAAGTGCTACTTACCGTATATTATTTCTTGATAAACAAATACCTTGCTAATACAGTAATACTTGTTAAACATAAATGTTTGATTAATATTTGGTTGAGTATTTCACGTAATCCGTTAACAAGCTCTAATCCAATAAAAATGTCATCTTGTTTAATAAACTTTTTGTCGATTTCATGGACCCATAATAGAAGTGAGATTCCATTAATTTTCATCATTATGCATTTCCTGCTACTTTGGGCTCATGCTAAACCAACAGCAAAAATATATAGTCAGCCAAGTAACCAAAGATTTGGACGCCAACTCCACCAACCAACCCCACAGTCTATCTCTCACGCCACACTCCTTGGCTGGTAATGTTTTGGTTCATTGGCAAGTAGCCTACCACAACCCATATGACCTTAGTGCAATACCCATAGAAACAACAATGTCAAAAAACTTGTTATAATACTTTTTTTCTTTCGTATTATAAGGCTTCTCCATTAAAACTTGTTTGCGTATAAAACTTTCTCCAATTATCCGACTCTACCTGTCTTTTCCATGTTATAACATTTTTTTTGTTAAACCAAAACCATTAATTTTCAAGATTTTGGCCCACCACTTTCTATATAACTCTACCAAAAAGGAACACAAATTACACAAAGTCTCATTTTCATTCCAAACGCATTTTCTTCTCATCAAATATACCTGCTTTTGAGGTACATTTCAAGTAAATTTTTGCGGTTCCATTTCTGTTTTTCCAACAACTTTGTATTTCTGTGCTAGCAAATAACTCATTGTTTTTCATGTCATATCATCATGAAACATTGCATTTACATGCATGATACACAGTGTCGTACCTTGGATTATGTGGATTTGATTGGATTATATAAGTGTTGTTGTGTGCTAAGTCTCACATCGGGTGCTTACTAGTCGAAATGGGCTAATTAATATATGATTATTACGAGGAGCTCTAGTTCTAAATTTACTAGTTCTTTTGGAGTTCCCGGTAATCAATTATATGGCCTAGTCTGCATACACTCGCACAACACACTTTTCCAATCCAATCCACATATGGGGTATCACACACAAGTTCCTTAACTAGTAATTTGCTTATGTAATGAAATTCAATATTGCTTTATGGCAATTGTGTTGGTCAGGTTTTGGATCAAGAAGGGTGTTTTCTGATGGAGAGTGTTAGTAACAGTTCCTCTCAGCTTAATGTAAAACAATATGAACCGACTCTGGTTGCTCCAGCAGAGGAAACAGAGAAGGGTCTTTACTTCCTCACAAACCTTGATCAGAACATTGCAGTTATAGTTCGCACTATTTACTGTTTTAAGTCAGAGTCTAAAGGCAATGAGGATGCTGTGAAAATCATTAAGGATGCCTTGTCTAAGGTTCTTGTTCCCTACTACCCAGTTGCGGGCCGGTTAACAATCAGTACAGAAGGAAAGCTGATAGTGGATTGCACAGGGGAGGGTGCTGTTTTTGTTGAGGCTGAAGCAGACTGTACAATAGAGGAAATAGGCGACACAACAAAGCCTGACCCAGTCACTCTTGGAAAGCTAGTTTATGACATTCCAGGCGCAAGGAACATACTTGAGATGCCTCTTCTAGTGGCTCAGGTTTGAGGATCTTCAGTTATTTTCATTTCTCATTGTTTATAAGTTTAGTGTATTTCTGATAGAAGGAGGTACTCCTGTGTAGAAATAACGAAAGGAACATAGACAGAACAATGTTCTGAATGAAATCTTTGTATTTCTAGTATTAAAATGTCTATACAGTATGTGTGTGTGTGTATATATTCACACACACAGAATAGTCGGCCTATGAGGACCTTGCTTAGCCTTGAATCAAGGATAATTTATATGCCTTGATTCAAGCCTTAATTCAAGCCTAATCAAGGGCAATACTAAAAACATGAAACATGTGCAAAATATTCTATATGCTAACATCCTGTATGTAAAGTTCAAGATGAAAGTAACATAAGTGATATCTCTTGCATTTCCCTTGTATAAATTTTCTAATTATTTATCTGTTCTAACAGAACTAGAAGGAACATGCCGATATCCATATTAAAATCTTAGAAATTTAGGCTAGTTGGAGGAAAAATGGGTTGAATTATATAGAATGGAGTTCGATTTTCCATACCTCTATTTGGCTATTTAAACGAAAGATTGATCATAATGATCAATTCTAGTAAGTTCCTGCATCAATCTAGAGTTATTAATATCAAACCTGTACATTTAATTAGGCTCCCCATAAGAGTCTCCTACTTCTCTTGAGTTGTCAATACTTGACAATCAAATCAGAATAGCCTCTTCCTTCTTTATCAAACATTTATATCATCTACTTTAATTGCAGAACATATTCTTTTATGTAATAATGAAGATTTTTCAATGAAAAAAAAAAATGGAAACCTGACAGAACTCTAGGCTTTGCTTCTTTCTTTCTTTCTTTCTTTCTCTTTTCCCCTTTGTTAAGTTGAAACAAACAGCATTTTTTAAAAGTTGCATTTCTAATTTAATCTTCCAGGTGACTAAATTCAAATGTGGAGGTTTTGTTCTTGGACTATGCATGAACCATTGTATGCATGATGGAATCGCTGCCATGGAATTTGTAAACTCATGGAGTGAAACTGCAAGAGGCTTGCCCCTAAAAGTCCCACCAGTTCTAGATAGAAGCTTACTCAAAGCCCGGAACCCACCTAAGATAGAGTATGAGCACAAAGAATTTGCTCAGATTGAAGATATATCAGAGACCAGCGAACTTTACAAAGAAGAAATGCATTATAGTTCCTTCTGTTTTGACCCTGAGAAGCTTGAACAGCTCAAGAAAAAGGCAATGGAAGATGGGGTTTTGGAGAAGTGCACAACATTTGAAGCCCTCACAGCTTTTGTCTGGAAATCTAGAACTCAGGCACTAAGGATGCAGCCTGATCAGCAAACAAAGCTTCTCTTTGCTGTTGATGGAAGGTCTAGATTTGAGCCACCAATTCCAAAGGGGTACTCTGGCAATGCAATTGTCTTAACAAATTCAATATGTAATGCAAGTGAGCAACTAGAGAACCCACTGTCATTTACAGTTGGACTAGTTCAAAAGGCAATTAACATGATTACAGATAGTTATATGAGATCGGCTATAGACTATTTTGAAGCAACAAGAGCTAGGCCTTCACTTTCAGCAACCCTATTGGTTACAACTTGGTCTAGGCTATCTTTTCACACAGTAGATTTTGGATGGGGAGAAGCTCTTTTTTCTGGCCCTGTGGCTTTGCCTGAGAAGGAAGTAATTCTGTTCCTATCTCATGGGAAAGAGAGGAAAAGCATAAATGTTCTTTTAGGTTTGCCGGCTTCTGCAATGAAAATCTTTGAAGAACTGATGCAGATTTGAAGGTATCTTCCTGGATTTTCTTTATCTAAGCATTTGTTGTAGCTTGTGTTATTCGTTGCAAGTACCAGGTTAAATTATATTGGCGTAAGTGCACTTCATGCCAAAGGAATTCCAATGATCAAGGAGAACAACATGTAGTCCAGTTTAATTTAAACAGTGACACTGGATTACCATGTTTGGAACAGACAGGCATGAAGAAGTGAAAATTTATGTTCCCTATTTGTTAATTACTATTTATTTCATTTGTAATTGTATGAACTATGAAGTTCTTATGGAGTCTTTTAAGTTCAAATTCAATAATTCATAAGCAAAGAGATTAGTAAACTTCTGAATCATGGTTTGTTTTGTAGTTAATATATACTTATATGGTTGAGTAAGAAGTTTGTCCAATAACTTAAAAATAAAAAAAATGTTGTTCTATCAAGAATAGCAAAAATTTCTAATATCTAAATGGAAAACACTTAAAATCATCCCAAAGTCCTACAATTGATAATACAAGCTAGTAGGGGTGTTCGTGGTGTGGTGTAATGCAGTTTTGGGTAATTTTTAGCACCGCACTTTATGGTGCGGTTTAGTTAAAACTATAATTGCACCACACCTTATTTTTGCGGTCACATGTGCGGTGAGGTGTGGTGCTGTGCGGTTTAAAGTTTATCGAAAATTATAACTGCACCGTACCTCATTTTTGCGGTCACATATGCGATATGGTGTATAAGATGCGATTTGAATGATTTGAAATTGGTATATATTTCAATTTTTTGACTTTTCTACTTTATGGTGCGGTTTAGCTAAAACCATAATTGCACCACACCTTATTTTTGTGGTCACATGTGTGGTGCGGTGCGGTTTAAAGTTTAGCGAAAACCATAACTGTACCGCATCTCATTTTTGTGGTTACATATGCGATACGGTGTATAAGATGCGATTTGAATGATTTGAAATTGGTATATATTTCAAATTTTTGGCTTTTCTACCCAGCCAAAAACTAATTTTTTTCCTTCATTTTGGTCCAAGTTTTAAATTATTGAGCTAATTTTTCTTCTTTATTTTTGACTGGCTTTCTTAATCAACACTTGCTAGGGTTATCAAACTTTTTTTTTTTTTTTTTTTTTTTTGGTTGAAAACTAGGGTTATTAAACTATTAATAATATATTTAATATTAAAAATAATTAAATATATTAATATATAGAGAGGGTGCGGTGCAGTGCGGTTTGTGTAGTTTTCTTATTATAAAATCGTAAACCGCACTGCACCATGCGGTGCGGTGCACTATTACTTGCGGTGTGGTGCGGTTATGTTATTTTGCATGCGGTTTTGGTGCGGTTTTTGCGGTTTGGTGAACACCCCTATAAGCCAGTGTCAAATAATGATATTTCCAATTTCTTTCCATAGTTCTAAATAAATTGCTCTTGAAATGGAATCCGAAAGACTTTCTTCCAAATAAAATGTCAATAAGATTTGTGCTACCATTCAAGCAATTTAAGGACTAGTTGCATCAAGAATCATTCAAACATTAAACTTCATCACAAGTAATTTACATTTTAATCTTTAGTTTGGATGATTATGCTAGTAACAGTTTTCTAATTGTGATGTAATTGTCGCCTCCCTCCTTAAATATTGGTCCAAAATTTGAACTTAAACCTGGATTATTGCTAGACTTTTCCTTTTTAAAGAATTTTTGCCCATACAAACAGTTTTCAGCAGACTTTTATTTTTGATAATTCGATAGTTATAATAGGAGAAGATTTTAACCTTAGATATTTTCATTTAAAACACTAAGAAGGGCTAATTAAGCTACATGCCTTTGACAATTTTCGGCGTGTTATTCCACTCATAGTTCACACATGAAACTTCTTTTTCGCATATTCCCTCCTTATTCTGGTTGTAGTCAATTGGAGCTCATGAAAATTGCTTACCATATCTATAGTCATGATGAATGAATCCATTACAGGATAAGAATAAAGAACTATGCTAAATTGTTCCCATCGAGTTTAGTTGATCCAAGGTTGTCGGTTTGGTGGCCAGTGACAATCATTTTGAAGTAGAAGTCAAAGCCTATTATTAAAGGTGGGAAAAAAAAGAATTAGTGGACTAGGAATAAAAGAGAATCACGAAATGAATTATTCCAAATTGATTATGGCGACAATGTTGTCTTTAAAACTATATAGGTCGACATAACAAATACACCCAACGAAGCTTGGAAATTTGTCACCAAAACCATCTTTCTGGTCAGGAAAATGCACGTATAGAATGTAAAAAATTTGCCACAAAAAAACTCTTTTAAAATGGTCATAATTCTTTAAAACCATTGGAGGCTGACATTTTGAGTTGGTTGAAGTTCTAATTAAAGATTTTGAACATCTTTTTTTTTTTTTTTTTAACATCTTAGTCATGAGCATATGATATATATTGAACAAAACTTAGTACAGTACATTAGGTGCTATTTTTTAGGTTTCCTTCTTAAAATTAAACTATGTGGTTAATTAATTAAAAAATACACTTCATTTTCATGAGAAAAAATGCACATGACAAAATTTTAAAAGGAAAATCTAAGGAATAACAACTAAGTATTATATCTAAATCTTGTTCTTTTATATATATATAATATATATATATATATATATATATATATTTACAAACGTTGAAGTTGCACGAGAAGGAAAATATTAATAAAAAATGACTTGGCTTGGTTTAGTACTTTAATGCACTCGACTTGAGATGGTGCCATATGTTTAGTTTTAGTTACGTGTCATCCTCGCGCAAAACTTGGTGGTTTTATATTATGCTTGTACTAGCTAGCTAGAAAATACATTTTCAATTTGCTTGAATCATGCGCCTGAGTTTTCCATGAGAGATTGGACACACCAGTTCCACCCATCTCAACCAATCACGCTGACCTTTGAGAAATAGTACGTCGTTTGTTGTGCCTGTCATTTACTTGCATGTTGGCTTCTTGTGGATTTGCTTAACTTTAACGGATGCATGACTGGTGCTAGTGGCAGTTTTCTTATGAATGCAACCTTCTCTTTCCTTTTTCTTTTTGGCTTGACTTCTTATAATGTAAAATTCTCTCTCATAAGCTTTCTAATAAATATGAGAGGATTTGAATCTACAATGTCTACTTTATGATGATTGCGATATGATTTTACTTTACCAGTTGAGTTAGTTATTTGAAACTCACCTTATTTGTTTGAAGATAAACATGAAAATGCTTTTTTGTTCATTCAATATGTTATATGCGTGCATTTCTATATGATATAATCCACTCAACATGAAACTCCTAGTGTTCTGCTAATCACATCTGTGTTCTCTTTGAAGTCAATTGGTGGTGCCCATGATTGAAAACTACTTGTTGCTCAATGATACCGGCCCTATTATGATCAATAAAAAAATTTCATATAATAAGTTCATTTAAAAGCTAGAGGATGAGGAAGAAAATGAAAAAGAAAATATTTCATCAAAGAAAGAAGAATCTAGTAGTGGATAAGGAGTGGATCACCTCCATATGATCGAAATTCAAGTGTAATAAAAAGCTAGCAACTGGAAGAGTAACTGGTCCAACCTCATCAACTCATTGATTCCTCTCTGAAATTTTCATATATATATATATATATGTGTGTGTGTGTGTGTGTTAGGCTCGTTAATTTGCCGACCAGTTTTGGTGATCTTAATTGTGGACAATTTGACTTTATTGCTAATGTGAAAACGCCCTTATCAATCATGTATGATTGAGTGGCAGCTGCAACAAGAAAGCACCAAACTATCAAAAGTACTCTCATTAATGCAAGCGTTTCTTCTTTCATTACTATCAAACATACTAATTCCATCACTACACTCCGACTTGTTATTAACTGTAGTCTGGAATGATTCCAAGATCCAAATGGACACGGCTTTGAACTCTCAACTGGGTTTTAATTTGAACCATCTTTTTGAATCCCGTAACCCCATTATTGAATCAGTTTGTTCTTGGATTTTGCAAGCTTAGAACACGGAAAGGTTACGCATCTTATAATCTGATCTTATCACATGACAGAAATGAGAATTCAAACAAAACAATGGTCATGTTTGAGTGAGCCTACATTGCACATTGCATGCAGAATCAATGATTGCAGTACTCTTTTTACTAAGAAATTTCTCCAACTGGCTATTTCCTCCTCATTTCCTGTCAAGTTCTCTCGTCCCTTACATTATGTTACACTTTTAAGCCATGAAGTCACAATCTTCCATAGGTCGGCATAAGCTGCCAACACATTAATTAACACTATCAACTGAGAGTGTGGTTTAATTTGATGATAAGACTTTTCGTATCGCTTCACATGATACTAGGTACGTAAGAGATGAGCGGTTTGAGTAAAGGTGTTTTAATGAATGTATTGTGTTTACAATAATAGCCTCATCAAGGCTCCGTTAGTACATGTGGTATGGGGTTGATCATTGATGAATCCATACCGAAAACTCCATTTTTTTATTATTATTATTCAGATATTATTAAAAAAAAAAAAAAAAAAGCACTATCTCAGTCCCAGCCGAAAAATATGAATACGATTGCTTAGTCAAAGACTCAAAGTAACATGCTAACATCTTATCTTGTGGAAATTGGAAAAATTCAGCGCACATCAAAGCATTAAATCCCCTATTATGGTGGGTGCTGCTGAGGCAGTGCGACTAGACAACCAAGTCTGTGTATAATAGTATTTGGAATTTGAAACTTTTTGGTATGTTCCTTTGACCTTTCTGCCTTGTGGCAATTGAGAAGAGGACTCACTCTATATATTTTTATTTTGCCCCTTTACACCCTCACGTGATCATAAAATTCTACAGTAATTTGTTTTGTTTACATGAAGAGGTTTAAGATAACTCCAACATATCAATCCTACTTAAACTGCAAATTTTAGAAAATTGGAATTTATTTCACAAATTGATGTTTCCTTGGCCACATAGTATATCTAACGTAGTGTAGTTTTTATAAATTTACAATCTTTATAGTATTTTGTTCTAGTGGCTTGAACTGCAATGAAAAGAACTCAGAAGCAAAATTATTGAGTTTTTTTTTTTTTTTCCCCACCATTGAAAGGTTACTTGAACTAATGGACCTTGTGGGCTGGCTATAAGTACTACTCATGGGGATACAATAGACACTAATCATTTTGTGTTTTTGTATTGCACTAATGACTTAGTACTTGCTCTAAATCATGGGAAGCATTGACTAAAGTGAATAATGGATAAGAATTTAAGCAAAAGAAGAAATCAATAAGCTATATATATACACACACACATATATTAATAGGTAAAGTTGAGAGAAAATTCAATTAGATTTCAAATTGGAATTGAATTAGAGTTTAATTTTATGTCATGTGTTCCATCTAATTTAAGTTTATAATTTTTTGTGCCAAGTTAATTAATTAAGTCTAAAAATTAGAATTTAATTAGAGTTAAATTTTGCGCTGTGTTTTATCAAATGTAAGTTTTTTAATTTTTGTGCCAAGTGAGGTAATTCAATATAGAAAACGAGAAATTCAATATAAATAAACTATAAAAAACCTAATCATATATATATATATATATATATCATGACTATATATACCAATATTTAGAGAAAATTTAATTAGATTTAAAATTGAATTTTGCTTTTGATAGCTTTCCATATAAATTAAATTATTTAGATTTTTACTGTTATTTTTTCTCTAAACTGATGAGCATATTTTTTTATACTATTTCTATTTAGATATTTTGTATGCCAAGATCTTTTACGTAATAAATTGTAATTGAGCTGAATAATTTCATGCACCTATTCCCATTCAATTTAGGAGATATTATATATGTAGTATCCAATAATGATTTTCAAAATTATATACATAATAGCAGTGTAATGAGAAACTTGGCGTAGCAAATATCATAAAAATTGCAAGAAAGAACTATTTTAGTACTTCCAAATGTCCTGATCGAACTAATATTTTATATGTTTTATAATCCAAGCTAACATCAATAACATAATTACAATTCATCATTCCCGTGCATAAGTCCGAGTTACGTAGTAGTGATAATAATTGCTACCACACATGTTCAAATGCATCTACTCTTCTTACCTTTTATGTACATGACTCAATCTTTATTATCTCTCCTTAATAAAAGAATACAAATTATACTTGTTTTCTTGTTTCCTCTCTTTGTTTGCCTTTATCTTAACAATAACACTAAAGTAAAAAAAGACTATGAAGTATGTATGAACATTTTAAAGGAAGGAGTTACGTTCACGGAATCACTTCACTGTATATGGTCAAACCAATGCACGTGCAGGCAGCGTTACAATCCTCCTATACTGCTCATTTGTTTTAGAGCAGCGTGGGCTTAAGAATTTTTTTGTCTACAAAATTTTCAAACATGAATTCTTCTTAAATTTTAAATACTTTATTTATATAATTCACAACTACAAGCTTCTAGATTTGAATCCTTATCTAAATTCAAAGTAACAGAGCGGAGTAGATATTAATTAGTTCAAATATGGCTAATTCATATCTAATATATATTACATACATAAATGTTTCTTCTATTATGTAAATCAACCATTCATATCTTTCATTCAATTGGATAAATATGATCTGAATAAACCTTTAGGAGAATGCATGTGGCACTGTACTCTTTAATTAACTGGAAAAAAGGACTAATTGTTTTGGTAAAAATGGTTCAGAGCTGTAGCAATTTCATGCTTATCTGATAGAAATGGCAAGCATGTTCCCTAACGCCTTGTTGAGCTGCACTTTCTTTTCGTTTATCTTGTTTCACTCACGTCAGCCACTTTTGTTTCATTTAGTGACAGAAGTACGTTTCATTTAGAAAAAGCATGACAAGTGTACAATTAGTTTTACATGGGTTTTTGTTAGTGCAATCCAGTATTTACCCAAAAAAAAAAAAAAAAAAATTACTTGGACATCACAATACTTGGCACACATTCATGGTTCCTCTATGTTTGACAGAGGAAGATGATATAAAGAAAATGAGAGGAGAATGGAAAGTGCCCGGAATATGCTAAAATTTAGTATCTCTCATATTTGTTCCCTCAATTCCAAACATATCCTTATTGGTTATTTTGTCACGTTAATTTGTGTAAATTTTGTGCATTGAGTGTGTGTGCGTGCAGAGAGAGGGAAAGAGAGAGAGATTTTTAGAGACTGTATGTGCACAAAGCCATACCTTAAAATTGTTTCACTTTGGCATTCACCAAGGACTTATAAGCCTATATGTACCACAACCTTTTGCACATCAAAGAACTGCATATGCAGAAAGACACTTCTATACTAGGCTAAAATTGCTTCATCTTAAGCAATTGTGTAGGACTTAGAAACTTATATATGCTCCATATAACCTTATGATTTGCACACCTTAACCAAAATAGTAATTAAATACAGACTATATGTGTGCACAACCCTACCTGTACATAGTTACAATTGATTCATCTTAAGCATTCTCGAAGGGCTTAGAAGCCTATATCCCCCACCACAGCCGTTGTAATCACCAGAAATCGAACGCCGAGCTGGACTTCGAAGTATTAATGGACTATAACCTTTAGCAAAGTTACAACCAAGCCTAACCTCCTCTCCACAGTCCATCTCTGCCAACACTTTATAGAACAGATCCACTTCACAAGGAAGCAAAATAGGGCCTTGACTATTGTACCCATATTCCAATTCAGCATCTTCTAGCAGCATCTTGAACAATGGATGGTTAGCAAACTCAGTCTTGACCACAAACCTTTGCTTTTGGGGTCCAACATACACTGAGAAACAGCCATCAGGAGCCACTTTGCACTTCTTTTTTTGTTGCCTTTCTTCCTTATCAGATGGCTTGGTGTGATCATAGCTCCACGATCTGCTCTTTGTCAATGAGTTAATATTATCATCATAGTAATATTGCTTCTTCTTGTTGCCTCCACCAAACGATTTGCACCGCTCCCATGTCTTCACAATCAGATTTTTCCTCCACTTTTCCTTCATAACATCCATTCCCTACTAATTCAAAAGCAAAAAAAAAAAAAAAAAAAAAAAAAAAAAAAAAAAAAGCTTTACAAGAAGTAGTAGTACTTCTATGTGAGAAAGAGCTATTAATAATACAAAAAGGGTTTATGCCAAATTCCACATGTTTCTCATTTCTTGGCCTCTTTTCGTAACTGAAACCCTGAAAAAGAACGAAGATAAAGATAGACAGACAGATAGATAGATAGACAAAAACGAAGGAGATAGTTTTTGTGCCTTAAAAAAGTGGTTCCATGGAGAGAAATGTAGCTTAAGAATCCAAAATAGGAAGATATAGTTTAAGAAAGAAATAAAAAACAACCTCACAAACACAAAGGTATATATGATTTTGTCTTGTTCCTAGAAAATACTAAAATAGTCCTACTATGGGAAGTGTAATGCAGAAGAGAACCACACAAGGTATATCTAAGAAGAGAGATGCGTTTATATCTGGGCAAACTCGGCTTAGGAAAGGCAGGCACTGCCATATATATAATATATATACAAAAAAACCTATAGCCATATACAAACACCTCAGCCCTAATAATATGGCATTTTGTGATTTTGTCAACGCACTAACGCTGTTACAGTTCGAATATTTATTTTGTCCAAACAAATTAGTCATATAGTGACAATATATAGAGGGCCACTTCTTTGTGTCTTCAACGCCTATGTGCACAAAAAGATAAGACATTTATATATTAACAAATAATTGATATTAACATATCTGATATGGTTTAGTGTAAATTAATTAAAAAGAAAGACAGCTAACTTGACAACATAACTAGATGAGTAGGAATGTGGAGCAAAGAAAAAGGGTATAAATGACAAAGTTGTAGGAAGCTATAGATGAACCTCTCCATGGTATTAGCTTGGACACCAAATGGTGCAAGTGGGAGTAGGTGATGAGACACAAAGATTTTTACAAATTTTTTTCGAAAATGTTATGATAACAAGTTATAATCATACATAATAAAATTGATATCAATAGTGAGTAACGTTGCAACATGAATAACTTAACATCTCAACAAATTATGAAATAAATTGTGAAAATTTTTGTCTCAATATTACTTCCTTTACCTCTTCTACTTTCATCTATTTTACTTCTCAATTTGTAGATTGTGAAGTAAGTTGTGAAAAATGTTGTTCATAACATTGCTTTTAATTGTTTTCACAAATGTTATGATAGCAAGTTATAATTGTGCGTAATAAAATTGACATCAATGGTGAGTGATATAGTGTACAACGAACAACTTAACAGCTTAACAAATTATGAAATAAGTTGTGAAAAATGTTGTCTTTTATTTCTTCCTCATTTTCTTCCAGCTTCATTTATTTTAATTCTCAAGCTAGTAGAGATTGTGAAAAGAAAATTGTGAAAAAAGTTGTTCCTTGTAACATTGCTTCTAATTCTTTCTTTTCTTGGATTCTTTCTTGTTCAATCTTCTTTCATCTATATAAATTCTATAAAGCAACTAAAACTCACTAGACTCCTAGTCCTCAACACCTCTCAATTAAATATATATATATATATATATATATATGGAAGAATAATATTGTGCCCACCACAAGGCTCTTATTGCGGACGACATTCCATGCACTTGGTCGTATAGACTCTATGATTGTGTTAATTTAAACCTATATGTTGCACAAAAAGACAAAATGTACATGATGTTTTCATAATCTTGGGTACCATTAGGGATTAGGCATTTTGCAAATGGGCATTTTAAGAGGTCTATTTTTAAACTTAGTGTTTTGCCTTTTTGGTAGTTGAGTATTGAACGGGTCACACGCGTGGGTTCCATGTCATTTAACCCCTTTTTCGAACTAAAACTAAGTTCTTCATGAATCCTATGGTCATGGATTATAATCAATCATCGATATATATATATATATATATATATAAAAAAGCAGAGACCTCATGTGAGAATGTATAAGATCCTGTCATGTGGTGTTTTAATTTTGCATTTAACATTTTTTTTTTACCTATTTTCATCAAGTATTTTTTACTATTACCCAAAAAGTTTACGTTGACTTATATTTTACTGTTATCTCATTAATCTCCCATTGATTATTTGAGCTTATAACATACATTTCTCTCTTCTTCATGTCTTTTAACATACCCACTATTTTAGTATTAAAAAAAAAAGAAAAATAATAATAATAATTAAGAACTAATAGTAATAACTAACTAGATAAGGCATTAGGGAGAGATAGAGAAACACAAAAATGTTGTGAACTATTACAAAACGAACTGTTTCACTATTACCAAAATGAAAGACTTGAGTTTGACAAAGTATTTGTAAGAGAGAGAAAGAAGAATTTGAGAGGCCACTTCTTTTTCATATTGGCCTCCCACCACCATCAAGCCGCCGAAATCTCTACGAGGATTTTTTTTTTTTTTTTAACCATGGTTTTAAATCATTTATATGAAACATGCATATGCACTTGCTCACATCATATCTTAATGTCGCATTTTCGATGAGTAGAAGGCAATGAGAGAATTGGGCATACTTTCATTTTATGGTATGCAATTTTTGAACACAACACAAATTAGTTGATTTTCAAGGTCCTATTACTCTTTTGCATTTATTTTTGGTTTCACAATTTTAAAAAAAAAAAAAAATTTAAACTTATCTTAAGAAGGCTACAAATGTGCAGTGAAGCTATTAAATTAATTTTTAATATCTCAAAATGTATATGTTTCTTTACTCAAATTTAAATTATTTTTTCATTATAATATATGTATAACATTCACCAAAACCGTCTTACATAAAATATTTACAAAATTATCTGTACATCGCACGTGAAACTTACTAGTTATTTCAAAGTACCCACTACACTTTTTAATCTTTAAGAATTTCACCAAGCAATTCTCTCAAAAAGGAACTTTCCTAGTTTTTATTTTTTTAATAGCTACCACCAATAATACTCTATTATAATGAGTATTTTGATTAACCTAATTTGATAGTTTATTTATTTAATGGTCAGTATTCTCTCACGCTTGTTAATATGCGCTCCATACATACAACAATGTAAGTTTACGCATGATTTTCATTTTTAAAATGTAAAATGTATAGCTGATGTATATGAACAATATATAATAAAGAATGTGTGAGAGTCAACGTTCAAAAAGAGACATATTACTCGATCATGTTATTATGGCACTAAATTTCCTCAAAATCAGTTTTGTACAATAAATTAGTCATTGATGATCATTTAATTAGAATATGTCACCCTGCACTAGTTATTTTTATTTACGCCCCAACATTTAGTTGGGGCTATTATGCCATTTGACCTCTTTTTTTATACATTTGCACGGGCATTTAATTCAGGATGTTAAGTTTTTAGCTACTGGTTTGTCATTTGCTAGTTTTGCACATGTTCTTCGCCAAGGGAACGCTGTAGCCCATGTTTTGGCTAGGCGGGCTGCTACCACGCTCAATTTAACACTCTGGATGGAAGATGTACCACCAGACATCTATCATGTTGTTCAGGCTGATTTGAACAGCCTTGTTTAATTAAAATTGAAGTCTTCTTTCTCAAAAAAAAAAAATAATAATGATTTTATACCACATTACTAGAGTCCCCAATCGAACTATATAAATTGCCAAAAAATAGCTACACCATACAAACTTTGTAAGAAAAAGTAGAGCAAAATGATAAACTGTCATGCTGTCTCCCACCACAACTCTTGGAATAATGACAATATTAATCATGCGTGTATGGCGTGCATGCACCATCACCTTTTTTGGCCTTTTCTCCTTCAAAAAGACAAGTATTGATTATGAATAAGGTTAAATTAAATTAACCCATGAAATTTCTCATTAATTAATTGATTAATATAATTAATTTTTGCCTCATAAGGTCTTCTTGAAAGCTTTAAATTGCTGGGGCTTTGAGTAACTAGGACATATTTGCATATTATTGTCCAAAAACGAAAAATGAAGCAAAATTGGCTCTCAAAGTATATGGAGGAGGATGTTATTATGAAGCATGAAGAAATGGTTGATGGAGAATTAAGCAAAAATGATCGTGTACGTTGATAAAGATACTGAGAAAGTTGAATTGCAAGTTGGTTTAGAAACTGAGGCTGATCAGAGTGCAAGAGACAAGGTAGGTAATGAAAGAAATAAGCAGGCCTTGAGCCAAGAAGGTAGTTTTGATTGTCAGATGTGTCTCTTAGCGACTTACTGCTACAAGCATAAATAAAAGGAAATTGACATATATGACAGCTATAGTTTTCTCAAGTTGAATTTGGTTTGAGTTTGATTGATGATATTGATAAAGGAGGACTTTTTGTTTATATGATAGTTGATTTTTTTTGCAAAGACTGTCAACTTGTCATGCTTCATGCTTGTAATTAAAGTTGCAACTAGTTAGGTTGTAATTGTGTGCCGCTACTTGTTGAGCTTCCCTAGGAGGCTAGGAGGCTATGGGATTTTACATTTTAGGGTCTTCTTCATTATGTATTTGTGTTATTCAATATGTATATATATTTTTTTGCTAAGTTAAGTTGGGATAAGGGGCTGAATTGAGGGTTATTATTCAATTCAATCAATATGCTTGTTAATGATTAGTAAAGTCAACTTTATGCACCAAAATTAAGAGTTTTAGATTTCCAACTTCCTAACTGATCATGATGAAATTCTTTACTAATATATATAGTTCAAGCTCCCTTGGATATGTATCTGATTTGTGAACCATAGTCCAACTAATAATCAATGTAGTTTATTTATTCTGGACTACTGTGCACTTTCTAGCATCTACAACTTGCTTTTGAATATATAACTCCTAGATATGAATTGAACCACCTTTTCTTATGGTCTACTTTGTGGGCTACATGCTTAAAAATAGCATTTCACATGTGCCACTATTAAATGTTTATCTCTTAGGGAGTAAGGGCTGGGGATGGGTAACTATGTGAAGCTAGAATGAGACATTTTATATTCGTTGAATTTTAACTTTCAAATAATTTAGCTAACATTTATATTCTTTGTAGCAAAAATACAAAAGGTGCATTCAAATAGTTGTAATTTGTAAATATTAATGTTTGAAATATGATGAGTTTACCATTTTTTTAATTTTTAATTTATTATTATCTTTTTATTTAAACTCATATCTTTTGTATTTAATTCATATTATATATATATATATATATATATGTTGATTAATTAATGTGGGAGCATTTTTTGCTTCAAGGAAACTCATGTTTATCCTAGGCAATTTTTGCTTGTCCCACATTGGAAAGATGGCCTTCCTCTTTCTACCTTATAAGGGATGAACCAATGAGAAAGAGTACCATTAGTTTGGTTTATAAAGGATGAGCCAATTAGAAAGAGTACCACTAGTTTGGTTAGAAAGAGGAATGAGATCTTTCCAATGTGGGACAAACAAAAATTGCCTAGGAGTACATGAGTTTCCTTGAAGCAAAAAATGCTCCCACAATTAATATATTATATATTATTATTGTATTTATAAGCATTTATTTTCCATTACAACAAAAATTCAAATATAACCTTACACACATTAGAATACAAGATTTTGTAGTTCAACTTTCCCCTCTAAATTAGATAAATTCATATTTGAAGGAGGTTTACAATAAGTTCTTTCAAAATTGACTATTTGTCCCTCTGTTAGAAGTGTTCCAAAAATGTCTGCGATTGAGTAAATAGCTCTACGAACGAATGGATTGGATCGAATTGGAAAATGGAAAGATTTGTACAAGTTATACCTTCTTTCATCACCACTTTTTGTGAAAAATCATTAGTTATGAATATGTTAGATACCTGTAACACAATTGGTGAAATATTATCTCTCTCCAAAAAAGCATGTTTTTTTTCCAATGAAGACACTATAGTTCAGATCTCGCTTTTCTCAAATATTGAATTATTAAAAAAAAAAAAAAAAGAATACAAGAATGATATCTCGTTATGATGATTAATATTTAATATATATGCTCTTATATGTAATGTGGATAGAGTAAGAAAATCATGACCTTGTCACGATGTAAAGTTGAGTGTGTGTATATATAATTGAATACTAAAATGGACAAAAAAATTAAGTTACAACTTAAAATTTTGACAAGTCACCTACATTTTTTTTTTCTTTTATACTCCTGTAGATCACTATTTTCCTTTGTTTTCAATTGTGGATCTCTAAATGTGTCACATGAAACTTGGAAGGGGAAAAAAAAAAAACTTGAATGGACCAATTAAGATGGATATCATGACCTTCAAATTTGGTGGGATGGTACCTCCCCAAGCCATAGAATTTGACCAATATAATATTTTCGTAGCTAGTATATATAAAAGTCAATTTTTCGTAACAATGAACTAATATATAACATATATAGTTCGAGATTCATTTGTAATGGCTCTTATGATTTTTTTTTCTTTAAGAATACTAAGTATTTTTAACATACACATGGAGAGAGGTAAAAAGATTTAAAAAAAAAACTTACAATGGTGTATATCTAAAAGGGCCTAACTCTTGGATAACTCTTGGATATACAACACATACTTTACGATTTCATTGTGCACAAAGACTCTTAAGATTCCATTAGCCTAAAGAGTTAAAAGTCGATCTGTCTCATCGCATGATGATGATGATGCCCAATGTGACTTTCTTGGTAATTATGTGATCAGTAGGGATAGGTGGCCTGATTTGCATAGCATGAGATAGATTGATTGATAACCATTACACATTTGTCTTAGGATTATATTGGCTATAGCTGACTATAGAGGGTTTGCTTCATTTGTTTGGTACAATTTCTATCTACCTAAGACGCAAGAGAGATGAAACAAGAGTTTTGGTGGTATCAAAATTTAAGAAATACGCCAACGCGGCAAGTGGCGCGCGTAATGGTAAGGGATTTGAGTCAACAAGACTCCAGTCTTGGTGCCCATCTCTTTCTCGGTTATCTTGGATGCGTAAAGGTCGCCTTATCTCCCTAAGCATTTTTTTCCTACCCAAAAAAAAAAAAAAATACATAGACTACATGCATATTTCCGAAAGTGTCATTTGCCGAGGATCTATTTTGTCAAAGTTACAATTTGACAATAATTATGTTATATCCCAATACGAAGTAAGCATCCCAAAGTAAGCAAACTAAATTCAAATCTTACTGCTAGTCTTTTTTCATAAAACAAGGGATTTGTCTTGTTTAATTCTTCATACAATTTGATACTAATTGTGTTATATTTTCAACATGAAAAGCAAGCACCCCATAATAAGCAATCTAAATTCAAATCCTACTACTAGCCTTTCAGTTGTCCATGATCAATCAAGGTATTTGTCTTGTTTAGTTGTTTACTATTTAATTGTGAGTTCAAAAACGTTAAATGCATGGCACACACGGTTCCTTTTTCTTTTGGTGGGTTAAATAAATACAATTTTTTTTTTTAATAAAGAGAGATGAAGAAATCTAGTGCATTGTTTTTTTTTTCATAAGATATGACTCAATTAATTGCAACTGATATTTTAAGCAATTGAAAAATGAAATGATGCTTGGATTTGAGTTGTTAATCCAGGGGTACAGACACCTTCTACAATTTTATTCCTTAACCTTTACGCCAATTATCAATTTAGTCCTTAAACTTTATGTTTTTTTTTTCTTAATTTAGATTAACATTTTGTAAAAACGAAACAATCAAGTCATTCCGTTCAAATCTGTGGGCAACGATGCAGTTTAAACATTCTTTTTTAAAAAAAATTTGAAAAAGTTTAACTAAAAGCATTCATGAGATGCATCATTTAATAAATATTGATGTTTGATGAGTATTATTACTAAAAATAATTGTTTGAACAGTTTCATTTGCTAAAAGATTTGGATAGAATAATCAGATTAAATCATTTTTACAAAATAAATGATTAAATTGGAAAATTAAATTTAAAGACTAATTTGATAATAAAAATAAAAATTAAGGGAATAAAATTAATTGTAGCTAAAAGAAAAGGAAAGAGTAATGCGGGTAACACATGTATGAACTTTTATGCTCATTCTCATTTGTATGATACATTTCCATATGATAAAATTTCAAACTATGACATTTGCTCCATGATAAGAGCATTCCCATCAAGGTGAGTAAAATTTTTAGCATATACCACCTCAAAACTCAAAATTTTAGCTTTTAAGAGCATTCACATTAGTTCTTCTAAATTTTTTGTTTATTTTACACGAAAAAACCTACTTTTTCTATTTTACACATCCACTTTTACAAATTACCCACATCAGTTTATCTATTCTACACATTTATTTATTAAAAAATTCATTATTTTACTAATTTTTATTATTTACTCCCTCACTGCCCCTCTTTCTCACAAACCCACAGCCACCATCACCACCACCATCACCACCCAGCCACCATCACCACCATCATCAGAAACCAAAAAAAAATCAGATCAACCCACACATACCGATCAACCCACACGAAAAATCATTAGAAACCAAAGAAAAATCCGATCAACCCACACATACCGATCAACCCACATACTGATCAACCCACACGAAAAATCAGATTCAACATCAGATCAACCAACACCGATCAACCCACACAAAGAAAATCAACGCCGATCAAAACGCCATCGTCTCCATGCCTCCATGCCTCCACGCCTCCACACATACCCAGATCAACCCACAACCCAAATCAACCCAGACCAAGCAAACCCACACAAACCAAGACCAACCCACACCATAAACTCATATTAAACCACCATCGAGACCTCCCCACGTCGCCGCCATTGATCATCTACCCAAACCCACACCGCCACCATCGAGACCACGCCACGCGCCGATCTCGCCACGCTGTGACCCACAGCGCCGATCTCGCCACGCTGTGAACTCCGGTGGCATGCTTTGAACGAGAGAGAGATGTGAGAGAGGGAGAGAGAACTGAGGATGAAAGGTTTTTGTGGGTTTTTTGTGAGAGAAAGAGAGAGCGCATAGAGGGAGGTGAGAGACAGTGGAGAGGAGAGAGAAAAAACTTTAAAAAACTAAATACACGGGCTACAGTGCCCGTGTAAATTTACATGGGTACTGTAGCTCGTTGAAAAATTTAGACGATTTTACACATTTTTAAATGGACTGATGTGGAGTGTTTTTTGGTTCAAAATGCGTAAAAGTAGCCAAAATGTGTATTTTACACATTTATACAGAATTATCCAAGAGCTGATGTGAATGCTCTTAACAACTTATTTTACAATACATCCAACAACAAACATTCTATATTTTTTACCATTTCATTTAAATATTCTTTTTTTGTTATTTCTTTATTCTTCAATTATATTTCTTTCTCTCTCTTCTTCTCTGTCACTCTCAACCCGGCAAACTTGACCATCTCAATGCAGCAAACCCATACCCACCCCATCTACCACCACTGGAAAAAAACACCAACCACCCATACCCACCTATCTATCCAAACAAACTCACACTCTTCCATCTCAACCCAGCAAACCCATATCCATCCTAGCCACCACCACTGAGAAAAAAAAAAAAAACACTAGCAGATGCAGAAAAACCAATGGAGACCCACAGAGATTCACAAACCCAGAAAACAACAGCATCCACAAAACCCAAAATCGGTGACCAATAGAAACCCCTAGATTCACCACAGAACCCAGAAAAACAACATCATCCACCACCAGAGATTCGAAGACAACACCATAAAACCCAAAATCGGACCAAATCTCAGCCACCATCGGCGACCTGGCGACGTTGCGGCCAAAGAGTAGAGAGATCGGCAACGTGCTAGCGACGAAGCAAACGAAAAGTAGAGAGATCGAGTGACTGAGAGCAGAGACTGACGACGAGCAGAGATCGGTGACGTGTAGAGACCGGCAACGAGCCGAGTTCGGCGACGAGTACAACAGACCATGAACCACGGAGAGAGAAGAGAGAACAGAGAACAGAGATGAAAGAACTGAGAGAGGAAAGAGTGAGAAATGAGAAAGCCGTTGGTGAATAAAAAACCATTTTTTATTTTACAATACAGCTACAATGCGCTCTCAAAAATGAGAGTGCATTGTAGCAGGATTGTAAATTTTATAGCATTTACTAGTTTGGATGGAGAGTGTTTTTTGGGGTTCAGCTGCTAAAAAATAAGATTTATAGCATTTAGGAGGCTTGATAAGAATGCTCTAATTACTCTTTATCATCAGACTAAGACAACAATCGATTTTTTGTATAGATAGAGTTTAAATCTCAAATCTCTTATTCGACGGTAAGAAACTTTACTAATTGAGTTAATTGAAATTCACAATATAGGTCATCTTTTATTTTGTATTTAGACCCTTCTAATAATATTGTATTTTTATTATTAACGGATGTATCAAGATGTATCGGTGTATGAGGTATATGTTATTCTAAATTCTTTTGTAATTTATTTGCTCGTTTTCTATAATTATCAATTTCAATGATTTCGTGGGTTTCAGTTAGCTCAATTGGTAAAGTCTCTGATGGTTGAATAAGAGATTTGGGGTTCAATCCCTGCCTACACCAAAAACCAATTAGTGTCTTAGTCTGATGATAAAGAGTATCATTAGGAATAGACGCCATAGGTTGAAACTCTCTAAAAAAAAAAAAAAAAAATTTCAAGATTTCATTAAAATGAGATGCGTAAGTACTAACAGAGCTTTAAGTAGAGCCAAGTTAAATTCACCAATTTTTTTATAAAAAAATCTATTAGTAACACACAAATATATATTTCCTAAACATAAAAGTATGTCTATAATATAATTTATATATGGTATCTTCTCATATATAACAAAAAAAATTATTTTAAGTTATTCTTTACATAACTCAAAACAATTTCTTTCTTCATCAAGTCAATTACAAACCGTAAACTATCTTTTATACCAAATTGATCACAATTGATATTCCTCTAATAGTTTTAAATTAAGATTTTTCATTAAATAAATTAGAGATTACACAGTTATAGATCGTATAGTTTTAAAACTTCTGATACATATAAAAATTTAATTTATTTTAAGTAATATCATAATAAACATCACTTTATATACTTAAACATATACAAGTCAATATAAAAATATAATAATAATAAAAAAGGAAAATATTATTTTCATAAATAATAAATGGAATAAAAATCTTTAACTCTTAAACACAAAACTGCAATTGTCATTTCTTATAAAAATAAAAATATATTCTCCCTATTGCTAATTCTCCAAATGCAAAAAATAAAAATAAAAATGGAAAAGAAAGAAGGTAGGGGTAGAATAAAAATAAAAAATATATTTTCTAAATAGATTTATATTTCAAAGAAAAAATCTAGTACCACAACTTATGTTACAACTTCTTTGCCACAACTGTGATGTGGTAGAATGTGATAGATAGAGAAAAAATAGTTGATCCATATGTAAATGATAGGCAACCACATCAGAATTGTGGTAAAAAATTGTAAAATAGTATGTGATCTTTGAACTACTCTATTTCAAAATTTTTAGGGCTATACACATAGTTCAATCCTTGAAAGAAGGCTTATATTAATGAGATTTACTTCTTCATTTCTTTATTTTTTTAAGAATATAAACCTCGAATATATATTAATTTAATGAGTTACATACAATATTCTTCTAAAAGAGAGAGTTATGTATGACATATGAATAATAAGAATTAAAATAAGGGTCATGTGAACGGATGCTCTTAAGAAAATTGTTAATAAACTATTTTAAGAAAGTTTTTATATTATTTTTATAGAAAATTGAAAAACTTATTAAATCATTAATAGTTTTTTCTTTTTTCCCATAAAAACTATTCTAAATAACATTTCCCTATACAATAAGCATTTTTTTTTTTTTACTTCCTATACAATAAGCATTAGGTGTAGCATTTTGTTAAAATTTAGGAGAACCATTAATGATATTTAACATAATTTTTTTTTTATTTCTAATAAAAAAAACATATGAAGGGATTCTAAAAAAAAAAAGTGGTAGGCAATTTTCAAAGTCCAAGGGAACATATATGGGCCCATTATTGCTGCCCTGGTCCTCCTCGCTTTGCCTTCATGCATTGCAAGTAGGAGTGTCAAATGGACGGGTTTGGGGTGGGCATAATTGGGTTGGATATATAAAATTCATTTACCCATTAAAACCCATTTAACTAATTGCTTCTAACTCAAATCTAACACAACCCAATTATTATGGGTAAATCCCAACCCACCCAATTACCCAATTACCAAAATGCCACTAAAGTGAAAATGACCAAAGTACTCTAAAAATATTAAAAAAAATTCTTGTACTTTCCCACACTTTCTCACCTACCAAACAGTTGAAATCTACAAAAAAATAAGAAAAATACAGAAAAGTCCTAAAAAATCTTACCCCAAATCAAAGAAATACAAAAAAGCCTAACAAATCTAACGCCAAAAGAAGCCATACTAAATTTCACAAAAAACAAAACAATTTGCACCATTTTTTTAAAATTATTATTACTGTTGAATTTCACAATTATATTTTCAAATTAAACAAATAAAGTGGAAAAATTAGAAATTAACACTGAAAAAAAGAAGAAGCAAAAATTGACGAAGAAACAATAAAAGAGAGAGTGTTTTTATTTTAATTTTTTTACGTTGTTCTTCCATTGAACCTGAGCGTTGACATCGGCACCATAGCCGATCAAGCACTTTGTGACTTTGATCCAGCCGTGGAGCAACACCACGTGGAGCGGTGTGTGGTTGTCGTAGTCCCTAGCGTGCACCAGCGCCGGATCTTCCTCTAGAAGCTTCCGGATGGCTCCAGCGTCATTTTGGTGCGCGTGCCAAAGAATCGAAGAGGTTTGGCTCACTCTTGCTTTCTCATTCTCCTTCTGCTTCTCCTTCGACTGTGACGGCGCTGACGCGGAGCCTTCGCCTCCACCTCCATTGAAGAGCTTTGTGCTCAAAGAGAAGCACATAGAGTGAGGGAAAGAGAGAGGCTAGGGTTTGAGTATAGAGAAGAAGATGATGGCTAGGTTTGAAAAATTTCAGTTTATGATGAAGATCTGAGAGAAATGTCGAAAATCTGAGGAATCTCCGAAACTTTGAAGCTACTGAAATTGTTGGGTTTCCGATTAAAATGTGATTGGAGGCCGAGAAAATGAAAACCTTCCTGAAACATTGAAACGTTTGAGGGCTGGTTTTTTTTTTTTTTTTTTGGGGAAGGACTGGATTGAATTTGGGTATATTATTTTTGGGTTAAATGAGTCTTAATGGGTTTTTAGTTAAAACTCAATAATCACTAGCTCTAATTGGGTTGATGCCCATTTAACCCAATTAATAATTGGGTGGGTTTGAATTTAATTAGAGTGGATGAGTTTGGACGGACAAATGAGTTTGGATTTACTTTATCACCCCTAATTACAAGTACAAGTATGAACAAGACGTGTATATTTTTCTATGGACATCACAAATTGGGCTAAGAAAAACCCGGTCAATTTTTAAGGTCAAAGAAAAAGCTCAATGTAAGCTGAACTGAATTATATGTATATGAATGTATGATGGTGCATCGATCTATTTGGTAAGAATGAAAGCTCCGCAACTTGTATGATTGGTATAAAAAGAAAAATTCTAGTATCATACATTTTTACACATATTTTATTGTGTCTTTATTGACCGGCTACATGTGAATAGTAGAAAAAAAAACAGTCAGTTTATGTAATTACGACTAACAGTTAATCATAGTTTATCACATAAAACAGAAATTTGTAGCAAAGTGTGTGTAAAAGTATGTAGTATGCCTATGCTAAAATTATTCATATATTATTATAACTCACGTGTGTTGAGACCAATCGGCCTTGAAGAAATTAGGATGCAGACGTGAGAGTGAGACTCAATATACTCAAAAGTGTGTTGTGAATTATGATCATATATTATAAAATAATAATACAAATGTTATTGTTGGGCCGCTAATTACGACCATCTAACATGTTACCTACTCCAGGTCTCACCTTTTCTCTTCAGTCTCCTTAAATCAAAGTTGATATAAGGAGGCTTGAATCAAAGACTTTCTCATATTTAGGTCACCATATATATATATATATATATATATATATATATATAGCATGACACGTTAAAATGATCCCATTTTACATAAATTTATACTACCTTAAAAGATAATGGGATAATTACATTCCACTCCCTTGAAGTTTAGGGAAATGAACACTCCACCCCAAATCTGAAGGAAAAAAACATTCCTCTCCCTTGAGATTTAAAGAAATTAACACTCACTTTCTTTTATTTAAATTAATAATGAAATATTCTAAATTTTTATAAGAATCTCTTTACCAAAATTTAATTATGGTTAGTAAAAAAAACTTATAAATTAACACTCACCCCCTTTTATTTAAATTAATAATGAAATATTCTAAATTTTTATAAGAATCTCTTTACCAAAATTTAATCATTGTTAGTAAAAAAAACTTATAAATTTACAATGAAAATGCAAAATTTATTAAGCACCAAAACACTTGTAACAACAAATATCTACATAACCCGTTGAAAAAAGAAAAAGAAAATAATAAGAAAAATTCACACTTAATATTTTGATAAATTTATTTAAGGGTAGTTTTGTAAATTTATACATTTTTATAAGATAGACAAGACAATAGATGATATTTCCTTAAAAAGTTTGACTTTTCAAACATGACAAACAAACTGGGACGGAGGGAGTAATAAACTATTGTGTGTCTTTTGAAAATTCTAATTTTACTATTGGTCTCAACACACATGAGCTATACTAATATGAATAGTTTTAGAGAAAGTGAGTCTATTGACTGACTCGCATGAGCTATACTTGTATATGAATAATTTTTTTTAGACAACCCTATGCTATCTGGTTATAAGTTTTACTCATGTCTAGCTTCAAGGCCATCTCTCTAATCTCCCCACTTTTCTTCTGACTGATATGATGCAAGGTTTCAATCGATTAGACATAAAAACACTTTCATTTTTACTAATAATAGTAGGGAAAAGAAGTTTCAAAGTAATGACAAAAATAAATGGATTTTAAATTTATAGTTGCTGGGGCTATGATTGATCATATGCATTTTAATTTTGGAGGTTAATTACCATTAAAATTTTAAAACAGTATCCTCCTTTTTAAAGGCCAAAACCAACTTGTACTTTTTTTTCAATGACCCTCTAAGCCATAATATAATTCTGCCCCTCACTTTCTCTTTTATTTTAATTTTATCACCAAGACAATAGTTCAAAACACAAAGCAAGACAAACAGATAAAGGAAGAAGTTGCAACACTTGACACTAGCAGGAAGCTACAAACACATTATCACATTTAACTATGTTGCTTTAACTAATCAGTAAATCCCTTGCTTGCAATTCTAGAAGGCATTTTGGCATCCATCCCTTCAACTATACAAAGGTAACATTTACTTGATAGGACAAAGGCCTGGTCTTAGGGAGTAGTTCCCGCCAAATCCATGTCTTACTTGTCCTATAATACTCCAACACTCATCTAAGATAACTGGTTTTAAGTCTAGGTTAATTTGCAATCTTTTATCTACTAGTACCTTACCATGTTACCCACTCAAATCCATTGTGTGCACAATGGATTTGACCTCCGAGGATTAACACTTGTAGTGCTAAAAGTTTTCTTTCTTAGCACATAATTGGGACACAACATCCTTACTATATGATTCTCTTTTTCTTGAATCAACCATCTACAACTATAACATAATTTATTACTGAAACAGCACATAATTTTCAACAGAGACATCTAGAATTCAAATCTCCTCACCCCCAACTATTGATGTATCCAAAGAAAAGTTCATGCTGAGTTCAAAGCCATTCATCGTCAAGATACAACACATTCGCCAAACTGCAAAGAATAATTCCAATATCAATTAAAGATAATTTATTAAGAAAATGATTTTTTTTTATAATTATAATTAACACCCTTAATTTATAGGCAAGGAAGAGTTATGAATTTTTATTTGAATTGACACATTCTTTGCGTATTATGACCTTTTAGAATAATTCTTAACCTTTTAGAAAATAAAAGGCTAAAATGTAAAATTAACCCTTTAACTTTTTTCAGATTTTATTTCAGTCCTCTAAGTTTCAGATTTATTCAATTAAGACATTTCCGTTAACTTTTGTTAAATTTTTTTGAAAAAAAAAATCTGGAAAATATTTTTCAATCATTAATTGAATTTTTTTAATTTAAAAAATTTGAAGAAAAATTTATAAAATTGAAAAATTAATCACAACATATAACAAAAGTTAATGAAAAAACCTTAATTGAATAAACTTGAAAGTTAGAGAACTGAAATGAGCAAAAGTAAAGTTAGAGGACTGAAATGAAATTTGAAGAAACTTAGAGGGTCAGTTTTACATTTTACCCAAAATAGCTTTTTATGATCTACAAGTTTTGTTCTAGTGAATTTCATCCTATTTTAATAAAAAAAAAATATCATCCAATCTACACACGTCATATGCAACATGTCTAGCTATGTGCCAAGTGTGCCACTTACTATACGCGTGTTGTGTGTTCTAAAACCACATGTCTATAGATTCTCTCAATTATTTTATTTGTTAGTATTTATGTTAATTTATATACACACAAAAAACTTAAAAATAAACTTTTAACGTCCAACACAACCCTTAAAATGGAAGCCCACTCCTTTCTTCCATATCACAATCGATATTACACATTTGTTTTTAACAAACAATGCTTCCTGTATGTTAATTATTTATTGAGAAAAAGTTTATACTAAAAGGATTTATTTATATATTTTAAAAAATATAATTTAAAATTATATATGAAAAAATTGAATATCCCTAGCTCTCCTACTTTATGTTTTTTTATAGATATAATTGTACTTCTAATTAATTTGGTATTATTATTATTTACTTCTACTCTTTTTTTCGATTGCAACTTCTACTTAGTTTGTCTAAAAAAACCCAACATTTTTTTTTAGAGTCAATTATTGGTAAACTTGAGTAAAAGTAAAGGATATATAATAAGTTATGCCTTTATCCAAAAAAAAAAAAAAAAAAAAAAACGATTATACCATCTAGTCCCAGGCTATAACTGAAAGAGCTTCACAGCCTTTGTTTAAAAAAAAAAACATGTTTGGTAGACAAATTTTTTTTTAAGAGTGTTTGAATTATGTTGTTTATTTTAGAGTATTTAAATACCGAATTAAAAAAAAAAATTCATACCAGTTTTCAAGTTACAAACAACCATGGTTTTAAAAACCAGTACAGTGAAAAAACCGGAAAAGGAACTGGTTATCAATTTTCTGGTCGAACCGGTGACGTCATAAATAATTTAATTAATAATTATAAAAATAAATAAATAAAAAATAATTTATACTTGGTCATTTTAACTAAAATATTAAATAATAGTAAAATGTTAAACTTTAGTTTACCAACTTTTTAGACACTACTCAACACAATTCAACCAAAACAAAAACAAAAAAAAGTATATACAAGCACCCACAACCCAGAAGTCCATTATAAAATATTTTTGTTATTTTTTAATCTTTCCAATTAAAAAAAAATAAATAAATGCTCCAATGGATAGCAATATCATTGAGTCTTTTGGCTGAATATTGCTAAATTTGAAGTTAATTTGTGTTATAGGTACTGTTTGAACTTATTTAGGAATCTGAGGAAAGAGAGTGAATTTCGGCAATACCATTGCCGAAATTCAACAAAAGTAGGAGAGAGAAATTTTTGATTTTCGGCAACACCATCACCGAAATAGGAGGGAAAATTTTTTATTTTTTTTCCCTCCTATTTCGGCAATGCCATTGCCACATTTCACTTTTTTTTTTTTTTTTTTTTTTACACACAATTTTGAAAGTCTTGAAATCTGTACATATCATTTCTTAAAAAAAAAAGAAAGTGAAATGTGGCAATGGCATTGCCGAAATAGGAGGGAAAATTTAATTTCTTAAAATTCAGCCAAAAGACTCAATATCATTACTCACTTATATTTTTTTTCCTTCCCATATTCTACACATTAATATCCCAACTACCACACATTTTGAAATCTTGAAATCTGTACAACTCAACGACTGCCACACGTTCAACATTACTTCTTCACATTTTCCCATCTCACTTTTTGCTTTTCATATCTTCAATACTCTCCCTCTCTCTCTCTCTCTCTCTCTCTCTCTCTCTCTCGTGAATATGTGCATCCGGTACTGTGTCTTCAGCATTGTCATAGGATGCCCATCCTCCAATGACTCATCATAAAACTCCCTTGAAGTGAATATGTGCATGTGCAAGAGGCAAGATCAGTTAAAAAAAAAAAAGCCTTAACTGAAGCAGCAAATCATTATAAATTTGCTTATTTTTGGGCTTCTTTGGTTCTTCCTCAACACAAATATAATAAATCTGATTTTTTTTTTTTCTTTTGAGCAAAAAGTAAGTAAAGTAAATTGTTTTTGGGTCACTGTGGGTATCTTAGGCTTCACCACTTCATACTTGAGAGAGCATTTTCAAAATCAAAGCCTCTCTTCTTAAATCTGAAACAAAATCTCTCTTTTTATTTTTGGGTTAAAAAACACAACAGCTGAAGTATTTAGAGGGATTTTGCAGATTAGCACAGTGAGGGGAAAATATATGATAAGTTAATATACGTTGGAAAGGATTCTGGAAACTAGCATCTTGAGTTTTTAAAACACGAGATCGATGATGAAAATCAAGGCTTTCAAACTCGAGTTCTACTGCTACCGTGTACCAATTTAGCCACATAGATCTCGAGTCTATAAGACTCAGTTCTAAAAAGCAAAAGCGACTCTTCGAAACTCAATTTTTGTCGGACTTGAAGAAGAATGCAGTGCCAAAGAAGACAATCTGGTGCTGGGTGGGCGCTTTGGTTGGAGAAGAATGCTGGTGGACAATTTGATCTTCAGCGACTGGATGGAGAATTTGGTCTTTAGCAACGAGGAAGAACGAGCAGACGCAAGGAAGAGATGAAGAACACTGACAAATAGAGGAACGATCTGACGAAGAGTCTTAAAGAGGAAGAACGCTGGAGCTCCGATTGGGCGCTAGGAAGAAGAAGAACGCTGGGTCAAATCTGCACGATTGGACGCAGAGAAGAATGTTGGGTATGAACGCGAGGAAGAAGATGAATGCTGGGTATGAATGGGAGGAAGAAGAAGTGAAACTGTAGTCTTTAAAACTCGAGTTCCATGTGGATTTTCTTCTACATCAGCCCCCACCACTTACAAATCGAGACTTAAAAACTCGAGTTTTATCTTGGAACTCGAGTTTTAGACACTCGAGATGCTAGTTCATAACATTGTTTTGAAACGTGACAACTAACTAATTTTTTTGATATTTAATGTTATTTGGAAAAAAAAAAATCGAAGTATTTATGAAGAAGTGCTAAAACCGGTTTAACCGCATCGTTTTCCGGTTATGCCGGTTGAACCAGCGATTTTTACTATTTATCATGTTTTTATTTCATTTTCGGTTTTAACTAATAACTGGATTAGATTAAGGTCCGGTTTTTAAAACATAGCAAACAATGGCACAATCGTTAATATTTTTTAAAATGTGGGGCCCACTTTGATTAGACAACACCCATTATCCAAATACTTTTCTCTCTCTCCAGAACTTTTTTTTTTTTTCTATCTCTTGCACATATCTTTCTTCTTTCTTCCTCTTCTTCTTTCTTTCTTTTTCATTTTCTCTTTCTCCTGCACGCGGCTACTCTTTCTTCTTCTTCTTCTTCTCTTTATTTATTTATTTATTTTTTTCACTTTCTCTCTTGCACGTTGTCTTCTTCTTCTTCTTTTTTTTTTTTGGGGTAAATATCCTAGTTGATGGGTTTCTCTTGTTTTTCTTTTTTCTGGGTTGGATGACTAGTGATTCAGTTGGAATAAATAAAGTCTTTTTTTTTCTGTTTCGTTTTTCTGGATTCATTTTTTTGGGTTTTTTTTTTTTTTCTTCTGGGTTTTTCTTTTTTTTGGCCTTTTCTTTTCTCTTGTCTCAACTAAAAAAATAGCAATTTGGCTTTGATTTAGTTGGGTTTGCATTGTTTAGTGAATTGTTCAAGCTAGCTTGGACTTGCAAGGGAGAGAGATGGAATGAAGACGAGAGATAGAATAAATAAATAATTACATTTTACTATTTATGTAAGAAAATTTACATTTTTTCTCAAAAAAAAATCTATATATACCAAACACACAATTATATATTTTTATTTAAAAAAAATGTTATTAGAAATATGGTACTAAACACATTTTTTGCATTACAAATATTTTAAACACGTGTTTTCACAACACTTTTAAACCATAGTTTTTAGAGAGGTGCTACTTCCACAACATTTTTACAACATTTTCATAACAAATTATAGGTGGTTAGTTGTTATTGGTTTAAATTTGCACCTAACACTAAGATTACTTTTTTACCCTAACAATAACAACTAGTAACAACTTACCACTTAAGATTTGTTATAAAAATATTGTGGATATCATTTCTCTAGTTTTTATATCATTTTAAACAACAATACTAAAAATCTGCTAACAAATGGCTTTTAAGTAGAGATGTAGCTACCTTTGGACTAGGGGGGCAATGCCCCCCCCCCCCCCCCAATTTTTTTTTTAAATATATTATTATATATATGTGTACTAATTTTAGTGATTTTGTTTTATAAAATTACATTTGTTTCTCTAAAACAATATCATTGATTCTTTTAAGAATAATGCTATACTCACAAACTTTTTTACAACATTTTTGCAAATTATTTTGGTAATAAATTCTTATTGGTTCACACATGAGCCCACCACTCACGTCATTTTTTTTTACTTACTAGTAACCACTTATCACATTAATAATTTATAAAAAAAATTTGTAGCTCTAGTATTTTCCTCATTTTAGTGACTATTAAAAAATTTATAGATCTAAAATCTAAAACAAAATATACAAGCCCAAAAAAAATAGTTCAACAACAAAAATTACAAATAGTAAAACTAGAAATATAAAAAATTAAACTAAATTAACCAATTTTATTTAAAATAAACAACCCTGCCTTTTAAAAAATTCTAAACAAAAATAATTTTGTTCTTACCAAAAAAAAAAAAAAAAAAAAAAACTCAGTAGCTAAGTAGTAGTAGAGTCAAATGTTGAAATCGCTACACACAACGAACAGTAAAGTCGCCCCCCTTAACTCAAAATTCTGACTCCATCCCTGCTTTTAAGTTTTGGAAATTTTTTATGATGGCTTAAATTCGACATACTTGAACGTTAAACTCAAAAGTCTTTCACTCTGTTGTATCTGCAGCATGGGATTAATTTAATTACTGGCAATTTTCATTCTGTTATTTTTAATAGTCCTGCATGTTTGGGCTGCAACAAGCTTTCAATTCTGATTTCTCTTTGCAATAGATATGGTTTCAGACTTGGTTATCATAATCTTGCAACTTGGTTATCATATAGTTGACCAAAACCTGGATTTAGAGTACCTTGTTATTTAAGTTCTCTGACCAAGTCCTAGATCAGAACTCTCTGCTATGTACACATATATGAACAAGTATACAAAGTGGAATAAATCACGGTCTTCAGCTGAAAAAATGGTCCTGTAAATTAATTGAGATCTATGTGAGGCCTGATACATATAACATATGATAAAACAAACTATGTTAACCACAACACCACACGCCAAGTGTTGGCGCGTATGATTAAACTTTCTTACTGTTGGTAACATAAGATAAAAATTATATATGTTAATCACTGCACCACACACTGAGTGTGTGCGTGTTTGATTAAACTTCTTTATTGTTAGTTTATTCATTTAAATTGTGAGATAAAAAGTGGCTTAAATTTTTTTTTTTTTAAAGTAAACAACTTACTTAAAATAATCAAGGTAAATCAATTGTTTTTAAAAAAAAACTTATATACCATACAATACAATAATTAAATTCAGTTATTGTATTGGTTAATGTAGTACAAATAGTATTATTTTTTTTCTAATAATAAGTAAATTTAATTTAGTAGTTAATTTATTGGTCAATGTAGTCGCATTATCAAATTTTTAATGGAGGAATTTAAAATAAAGCTAAGGAACTATATAAGTTTTGCCATTTTTTTTTTAATTTTTTCTTCCTCAAATTTATAGAAGTATAGCTACCTATGTCTGAAAGCAGAATTAACCTAACAAAAGCAAAACTAAAGACACAACAAAACATAAACACAAATAAGTGTACATGCACATGAAGTTATCAACCTCAATCTGGATCGTTTTCAAAAGCATTTTTTATTATTATAGAGTTTCAATATACAACGCACTATTTTGATGATAGTGCTTTTTATTATCAAACTAAGATACCAATTAATTTTTTATATAGACGAGATCTGAAAATTAAATCACAAATCTTGTATTCAATTATCAGAGAGAGCTAACTGAAACCCACTAAAAACATTAATCCTAGCAGAAACAAACATGTTAAATACTTAAATTAGTGTGGTGGCATTGCCATATACCAGGAGGATATATAGGGTTATTTTTATTAAGAGGCTATCAATATATATATGCGTAGGATAATAAAATATTACTCATCTATTCTTGCAATATTTCTTCAGTCATATATTTATATTACTTTTTCTTGACCATAAAGGAGGCGCTGAATATCACAAAACTAAACAATTATAAGTATAAAGGGACAGGTTATTTAGTTAATTCAATAAAGTTTCAAACTGCAATGTTGGAACTTGGAACATTTAGTGCACATCTGAACAACTCTAGAGGCCTAATTTTTTCAATCAACATCAAAATTTTAATTTGGTACAATCTGGACTAGCTAGCAAAAAAAAAAAAAAACGTACAACTACCATTTTCCATATTGGCAATAATGGGAAGAATTCAACTGGTACCTAGCCGTAGTTCAACTAATTTAAAACAGGGAATACACTGTTCCTAGACAGAGGCTGAAACAACTGATTGTGAAATAAAAAAAATGAAAATTGAAGACCATGACTTTTTTTTAAAAGGAAAAAAGACCATGACTATTCGATTCTAGGTTAAATTGTATATTTAGTGTCACCAATCTTTCAACATATGTTTCAAAATCATCTTCATATCATGGTTTTAATTTAATATTAGTATTAAAAATTCTAATGTGACAACTGAAATTCATATCCCGTCATATATATACTGATCATCATTAAAATAATCTCGATTTTATGAAATTTAATTTTTGTCTTACAACGATGGGAAAAACTTAGCTTCAGCACATTGAAGCCAACACAATATGACTCTTATGCAAATGAAGCACGGGAGCCGGACTTTGTCTTACAACAATAATCAGGTGATTTAAAGCCACCAGACTATCTCATAATGGAAACATAATCATTTCATTACTGCATTAGCTTTTGCTCTATTTTAGTCTGCAAATTCAAATGGATTCGTTTCTTCAACTTGAGGCCAAGAGAATAATTATTGTGAATTAACGTAAGGTGTTTAATTTGTTATGGGCCTTTTGGCCATAGGGGGACAACTCTATGACTATGGGGAAATGGAATGATTGTTAATGGACCTTTGCTATGCCCTCTGTCTAAGCAATATATATATCTCACTAATAATATGATTTAATCTCATTACAAGTGATAGGGTATAATCTATTTTATATATTTAGTAGAATGATCATTTATTTACCAAATCCATTAAAAGTCATTCCTAAATTATAAAAATGAAAATCCTTTGCGTTTTGCATGAAATAACAAAGCCAAAATGACTACTAATTTCGGCTATATTTTGATGGGGAGAAGATCCTCTCTAACCAATTCAGGTCAGAGATGATCACTCAAGGTCTGGACAACCTTGAAGGATCATGACCCAACAATTTTGAGGTTCATTGAACAAAGTGACGACTGACGAATCTGCACATGAAGCATAGGCAAAATACACAATACACATTGCTCTCGGGGCAAGACCGACCAAGGACGAGGAGCTTCCACCCAATAATGGAAGCATTTAGGGACGAAACCAAAAATGTGTATTTGGAAGGGGAGAGGCAGATTATAGTATTGATATAATAATCATAATTAATAAAAATATTGAATATAAAATTATCGATTTTGATATGTCATCATATTTTTAAACTTTAATGAACATATAAAAACTGTCTTATTCATTATACTTATCTGAAAATGAACATTTCACATCAAAATTATACTCAATGACATTCTTTCATAGAATAAAATTTGTCTATTGTCGTCTCCCTAGTGAAATTCTTTAAAAAATTTCACACCCTTTTAGAGTTGTTTCAGCGTGAACATATTGTGACGAAAGGTTTCGTTACCATAGTCCACTTTTGTTGTAGTGACAAGCTAACCTTTGTCCCCATCTTTTACTACCGTTTAGTGAATGGACTCGTACTTTTATATATCCCAAAAAAATTTCTTTGATATCCTATGAGACTTTGAGTAATTACTTGGGCAATGGTAAATATATTCATTTAATGTCACAAATATATTTTTTGGACTTCCTAACAAGCAACAATAGCCTTTTGTATTTCTTCACCTCAATTTATATGCTTTATAAATTAATTATTTTCATCAAGGCAAATATATATATGTCATTATTTTTTGACATGAGATTAATCGATTGACTAAATTAATAATATCAACAGCATTTTGTCCCCTCCATGGCTTTCACAAATAATTGAAATAAAGTCAAAGAAATATATCTTCCTAAAATTATATAAAACTTGACTTTGAGTATATATGTGACATATGCTCAAGACTAAATTCCATTTTATTAAGCTTATAAGCCCCATTTATCACTCAATAATTATGTTTAAAATTTTGACTTCAACAATGTCATGAGTGGCTGTCATGTATTACATCAATCATAATGATATATTAATTTAGAATTTAAACATGGGAGTCACATTGATTTGAAATAATTATCAATAAAATATAATTTTCAATTATATATAGTGTAAGAATATTGTATTTTCAGGCTAATATGATTGTTACAATGGGCTAATAGATCCCCGGATTCATGACAATGATAGTTTGAGGCCATTAGCACCAATGGTGTCTCGTCAAATTGCGCCATTTATACTAGGCCTAAAGATTTGGGTATATGATGAAACCTAGGAGAAAATTGACCTTTGCCCTTTTCGTACAAAAAATCTAGCATTTTGCTCTATTTTCCAAACTAATTAAGGAAATGTCGCTGTTTTGAAACTTGATTTTCTCAAAATCGAGTTTCAACGTCACTATAGGGCTCCTTAATCAAAATCGAGTTTCAACATCACTATAGGGCTCCTTAAAATGACACTATAGGTATGGGGCGATCAAACTTAAAAAAAAAAAAAAAAAAAAAAAAAAAAAAAAAACTTGCATGGAACTCAAGTTCATGGAGCTTCAGTTCCAAAACACCACTATAGGACTCTAGATTTTTTTTTTTTTTTTTTTTTTTTTTTTTTTTTTTAATTTTCAGTTTGTTATAACTTGATTCTCCAAAAATTGAGTTTCAAAACAGGGGCATTTCCCTAATTAGTTTGGGAAAGGGGGCAAAATACTGGATTTTTTTTAAAAAAAAATGGCAAATGCCCATTTTCTCCATGAAACCTAGCTACCTCAAGTTGATTTTTTTTTTATTTATAAATATTTTGATTAATCATTTTTAGTGGATAAGGTGAATCAAAGGAGATGGTATTCCCTATTTCAGGTTGTAGGGGTAAAGTCCCAAGATCATACAATGGGCCTTGGGCCCCATATAAAATTCGACCACGTTTGAGGAGAAGGTGTGGGTATCAAAAGGCTCCCGGCCCAATTCTTATGGACCCAAAATTGTTTAAAAGGCGGTCCGAGGAGAAATGTCTCCTCGGATGTACCAAATGTGGCTCGAACATGCACTCTGCCAGCTATAAGAGTTCACTCCAGCGAGTATTAGTAACAGGGATGAGTCCCCCAAGCCCGTAAGAGGGAGGAAAGTGTATGGCCCAATATTAGCTAGTACGCACTTGGTTAGGACCTAGTTCTGTAACCTACTCTCTATAAATTCATTGGTTCGGGCTCCTTGGGCCAAAACCCTATACCTGTTGGGCCTGGGCCCCGAATTGTGACCCTACACAGGTGTATACACCATCTCTCTCATAGCAAGTGGGACCAATCTGCTATCCTACCTGATGTGAGAGAGATTATATATACACCTGAAATAAGATATAATTTTTCAAATCAAAGAAGACAATACTCTAAAAAATTAATAATTTTCTCATATATCTAATATGGCATTAATTTTCTCATTATATATTAATGTTATTATAAGGTCTATGTGTTGTAAGAGATATAATGTTTGTGTAGATCCAGGAGATATATATTCATACAAAACAAACATTTATGCTTATTTTGTTTGACTTGAGCATTTGCATTAAACAATGCAAAATAGAAAAATATATCAATATTACATATTTAAGCCCAAAATTACTTATATCAGTTAGGCTAAAAATGTGTAAATTTGCAAAATTGCTACAATAATAGTGTAAATTTACACTATCACTATTCATTTTGAATTTAATTTTTTTATTTTTTCTTTACGTATTCCAAGAATGAAGAAAGATAGTAGATGATAGTTATTATGTGTAAAGAAAGAGAAACAATTAAAAAAAAAATCAAGAAAATTAATATTTTAATGAAATGTAGTGTAAAATAGATAATATAATGTGAGGTGTTTTGAAATGTGAATATGTAAAATATAAAAAAGTAGGTTTATATACTAAAATAAACAGAAATTTTTGCACGAGTTGATGTGAATGCTAGCCTATATGCTTATGCAGAGACAAAACTACCTTGGGGCTGATGGGGCCATCCCCCCTCCTCCCCCCACCAAACCTTTGAAAAAAACACCCTTTTAGTATACAAAAATTCATCAGACCACCCCTTACCGAGCTGCCTTCTTCAAAATGTTATCATCTTCTGCCTTGTCTTCTTCTTTCTTCTTCTTTGTCCTTTTCTTTGTTTGTTCAACAGATCTAGTTTGGTCCCCTCAATTTTCATTTCTTGTTTAATCCGCTTAGCTCACGTGAGAGTAATAAATGATGAAAGTAATTTCTATAACCCTTCACACACATTGTCTTTTACAGCTTTGATACCACCACCTTCGGACACTTGCTAAGCATTTAGTCTCTACCTTTTTGCATCTATTTTTTTCAATATATCTAGGCATACACGTTTAAAAAGGAACATGTTATTATAATATAATAATTGGTTTAATATATATATATATATATATAAATTGTTATTATTGGTTATATCATTTGTTTTTATTGATAAGATATATCATTTTTTTTTTATAACAAAGATATATAATTTTTAAAAACTCTTAAAAGTCTTACAAATTATATAATAATTCAAAAAAAAAAAAAAGTTTATACCAAACTATTGTTATAAACAAACACGAAATGGTACGTTATTGATTGGTACCCAAACACATTATTCCCTTAACCAAACTGAAACGGTCACCGTACGAAATTGACTTATTTTTTTGTTTTTATACAATTCTCTCTTAGTCGAGAGCTCTCTACCCTCTCTCAACTCTCATTCATTCTCCTAATTGAATAAGTGATATTAGGTATAATATAGATTTTACTACATAAGTCTTATAAATTGATGTGTCATCAATTACAAAAATTAATATAAATACTAATTTATTATTTATTGAAATAACATTAATTACCACATCAATTTGTAAACTTTGTGTTAAAAATTTTCTAGTAGTTTTAGCATTTTTCTAATTACATATTAGCGCATTGATAGTTTGTTAGTGCCAAATGGCTAGTAATTTTTATTTTCATTAAAAAAAATTATTCATATTCCACCCCAATCAAAATCCTGGTTCCGTCTTGTGCTTGTGTACAATTATTTTTAGATATAATTGTAATAAATAACATAAAATAAGCTATATCAAACTTATTTTACATGATTTATTTTGCTTAAAAAATTGAACCAAACCAAAATACAATTGTACAAGAAAGAAGTGGTATATAAACAAATAAATTAAATAAAAAATTAAACAGGCTCATAGTATTTTATTTTAATGATGAATTTTATAATATGTTATGTGGTCATAGACGTAATGTTTTTAAAATACTGATTGATCCACCAATTTCTTTCTTTAGAGAATTAGCATCCGACATGCAAAAAGAAAAAAAAAAGAAAAAAAAATCTATTTTACACTCTAAAAATCTACTTTATCTATTTTACAATCTTACCCAACATCTCAGTTTCTATTTTTAGATTCCCCTTATTAAAGTAATATAAATTACTCTATCAAATAATAATATAATTTTAACAAAACTAGCAATCACCACCACCACCAATAACCCCACCAACGCTATCAACCACCTACTAGTTACCACTGAAAAGCCCGCCATCACCACCACCACCAAACCACAACAACCCATAAATCACCAGCCACCACCACCAACACAACATTGCTGCACCACAAACCCAAGAATATCAACAAAATTTCCATACCCACCGAACCACAACCAACCATCGAGATCCATACCCACCACCGAATCACCAACCACCACTGCCAATCAAACACCACCATTTCTCTCTCCCCTCTCTTCCTCCATCAAACCCACATAGCCAAACCCACCACCCATAGCCGCTGCACAACACCATAGAAACCACTAGAATGACCACCAGCTAAGCCCACCACCTAAACCAACCCAACAACCACCGAAACCCACCATCGTAGCCAACCCAACCACCATCGAATCCAACCCAGCCACAACTGGCTCAACTGATTCAACAGATTCACTCACAACCAATTCATGTGATTCAACCCAACCCAGCAAACACCAATTCAACCCACGGCCACCCTTGGCTACCCACGCCCCCGCGAACCCATGACCACCAAACCCAAGACTCATGGTGGCTTGCAATGAGCAAAACCACGAGCCACCACCACCCCACCCATGGCAAGCCACGAGCACCCACCGGCCCACAATGATTTGAATCCCACCCATCCAAAGCCTCCATGCCGATCTAAAGCCTAAAAGCCAATATTGAGAGAGAGGAGAAGCTTTCACCATGAAAGGAAGAGAAGAGAGAGAGTGGGAGAAAGAGACGTGAAAAGAAAGAAATTCTGAAAGTGAGAGGAAGAGGGAGTGTGTGAGATTAAAAAAACTAATTTTTTCTTTACAATCCTATGAACAGTGAGGTTGCATATAGTAGCTGGGATGCAAAATTTTTTAGGTTAACATACCCAGATGGAACATGAATTTAAAGATTTAGTTGCTAAAATAGCAATTGGGGAGTGTTTACTCCCTCAATACTAGTACTTTTAGAGCATTCAAAATGAGGTTGCCAAAATCACTAAATAGTCATTTTAGCAACCTAAACACTAAAACACACTCTACAGCAATGTTATCATTTTAACTCATTGCTATAATATTTTGCTTCATTGCTACAATGGGCTGCTAGAGAAGTCCACTGTAGCAAGTTGCTACAATTTTTTTATTAATTTCTTTCTTTCTCTCTCTCCCACGTGTCTTTTTTCTCTCTCACTTCTCCTCTGTCAGGTCTCACTTCTCTCTCTCTCTTAATAACATGTCGTGCCAAGCTGATCCTCCGATCTTGGGCCTCATCAGAATTGAGATGTAGTCTAGCAAGGTCATGAGGACGAGTTTGCTGAAGACGGTGGTGATGGTGCTCGTGATCATTGCCGAGAGACGGCGTTGATTGGTGAAGACCATGTCTGAAAGAAAAAAGGAATAAAAAATGATTGGCAGGTTTTTGTTGCCATTAAGAAGTCTTTGCTGATTCCTTGTTATTATCTAAAAATTCTTCCTTTAATTTGAGTTCTTTTACTTGGGCTTGGTGGCAGTGGTGACAGTTGTTGATTTTGGATGTGGGTTTCGTGGGTTGGTGGCATTGGTGGTTGATTTTGGGTGTGGGTTTCATGGGTTGTTGGTTGTGGTGGTGGTTGATTTTAAGTGTTAGTGTTGTGTATAGGTGGTTGATTTTGATCATGGGTTTCATGGATTTGGTGGTTGTGGTGATGGTGAAAAGGTGGAAGAAGAAGGTTTGTGGTGACTGTGCTGTGTTTGTGGTTATGCTATGCTGTGGTGTGTTTGATTTCAGTGAGAGGTGAGTCACAATGACTGTGCTATGTTTATGTTTGTGGTTGTGGTTGAGAGGTGGAAGAGGAAGGTTGGTGGTGGCTGGATTATGGGTTTTTTTTTTTTTTTTTTGGCTTTTTGCTGTGGTTGGTGGTTGTAGGCTGAGAAGTGGTGGAAGAGGAAGGTTGTTGGGGATTGGATTGTGTGCGTGCGTGTGTGTGGGTTTTTTTTTTTTTTTTTTTCCCTTCTGTTGTGGTTTGTGGTTGTGGCTGGTGGGGGCAATGATAGAGGTGACTGTTGCTGTTGTGTTGTGATGATTTTTGTGATGGTTGTTTATTATTATTTTGATGAGTTATTTATATTATTTTAAATGAGTTGCTAAAAATATAAAACCTTTGCCATAGGGTGTATTATAAAGTGGGTTGCTAAAATAAATTAAGTGGTATTTTGAGTCGTTGAAAGCTAAATTTTATAAATTCTTTACTTTGGGTGCTCTTAGCTTTCAAGATGGGGCATGACTTTATGACCTGAACATGATGGGTCATGCTGTCAAATCATAGGATTTGATGTTGCATTTTGGAGAGCACATTTTTCATTAGGCCATAGCAGGACATCTTCAAAGTTTAGATAGAACAAAATACCAATAGCTTTTTTCAGCCAAAAAAAAAAAAAAATACCAATAATCTTTCCTTTTATTATTTGTGAGGTATTATTAAATCTTAATTTCTTTGGATGTCTTGATATGAATTGAGTCCAACCATTCTTTAGGCATAAGTGGTCATTTACATCAAATGCTCCAATAAATGTAAGCGTGATGGGAAGGTGTAGCATATTTATTGCTCCAAAGCTAAACTTACTATTTAATAATAGTTTTTTTTTTGGGGGGGGGGGGGGGAGATTACCATTTAATAATCTAAACCATATCCATGTAGCATAACCATATTATAAATAATGATTCCTAAGGATAATAAGATCAAAATCATTAACATGTTAAAACTAGTTTTTCAGTTTCACATCATCTTATTTAATAAGATAATAATATCTCATGCAATGAATATATACAATGTTCATATAATATACATAGAGAATTCTATATGCGAATGTGATTTCCTTCAAACCAGTGTGTAGGAATCTCTTCCAATCCATTATATGGTAATTTATTATTATTATTTTTTAAGAATGTAAAAAAAAGGAAATCACATATGACTATATGACATATAAATAATAAGAATTAAAATAAGGGTCATGTTAATGGATATCCTTAGGAAAATTGTTAGTAAATCATTTTAGAGAATTTTTTTATATTATTTTTATGGAAAATTGAAAAAATTATAAAAAAAAATTAATTATTTTTTCTCTTTTTCCATAAAAACTACCCTAAAATGGTTCACTGAACATTTCCCTTAAAATAATAAATTAAGCATTAAATGTAGCATTTCTGTTAAAATTTAGGAGAACCATTAATGATATTTAACAAAAAAAAAAATTATTTCTAATAAAAAAACATATGAAGGAATTCTCAAAAAAAAGGGATAGGCGATTTTCAAAGTCCAAGGGAACAATATGGGCCCATTATTGCCGCCCTAGTCGCGCTCGCTCTGCCCCCATGCAGGCACACGTATGAACAAGACATGTATATTTTTCTATGGACGTAACAAATTGGTCAATTTTTAAGGCCGAAGAAAAAGCTCAATGTAAGCTTGTATTATATGTATATGAATATATGATGGCGCATCTATCTACGTCAATTTGGGTCACTCAGAAAAGCCCAAAAGTGTGATAAATTTGGTAAGGATGAAAGCTCCGCAACTTGCATGATTGATATAAAAGAAATGATTCCAGTAGTATACACTTTCACATATATTTTATCGTAACTGTTTTTATTGACCGACTATATGTGAGTAGTGGAAAAAAAAATAATTATGTAACAATGACTAAAGGTTAATCACATTTTACCGCATAAAATAGAAATTTGTGACAAAGTGGGTGTAAAAGTGTGTTGTACCCCAATACTAAACTATTCATAAATAATTATAACTAACGTGTGTTGAGACCGACCTTGTAGAAAATTGGATGCAAACGTGAGTCAGTCAATAGACTCAATATACTCAAAAGTGTGTTGTGAATTATGATCATATATTATAAAATAATAATAATACAAATGTTATTGTTGATCCCGAACTATAGCCAATCCTGGGCCGTTAATAACGACCATCTAACATGTTACCTGCACCGAGCCACCTTTTCTCTTCAGCCTCCTTAAATCAAAGACTTTCTCATATTTAGGTCACCATGAAAATGATCCCCATTTTACAAAAATTTATACTACCTTAAAAAATAATTACAAAAAGTCACAAAAAATATATTTATGTGGCCATAAAAAATGTGTATCAAAGTCTATCGTATCTATAAATAAATAAAAATCAAGTTTGGTTTCATAATAAGAGAAAAAGAGAAGGAGGTTTAACTAAAACATTTATTTTTGTTGACATATTTTGTAAACTAACGTATGCAGATTTGAACAAATGCTAAAGTGTTGCAATATATATTATTTATTATAGAATAGAATTGGAACAAGTAACACAAAAGAAATATAAAAAAAAAAAGTTTAAAAAAAATCTATCATATCTAAAAAAATTATTTTTAAAGTAAAGACAATCAAGTGTGATTTCATAATTAGAGAAAAAGAAGAAGAAGAAGGGAGTTTAACTAAAACCAAGGATGGATCCAAGATTTCAAGTTAGAGGGGATTGGAGTATAAGAAAAAAAAAATCCGAATAGGCATTTGTATAGTATTAACAAATTATAAATACAAAAAATTAATATTTCTTAATACATTAAAATGCAATTATCTACTAGCAAAAACAAAAACAAAACAAAAAAAATGTTTTTAAAAAAAATACTAGGCTAGCAAGGATTTTTTTTATTTTTTTATTTTTTAGTTAGAGCATTCACAGTAGTGGTGCTAAAAAATTTAGTTTTTAGCATCTAAAAAAGCTAATTTATCTATTTTACCACATCACTTTACAATACATCCAACATAAAATGTTTTATTTTTTTTACCACTTTATTTAAAGTAATATAAACAACCCATTAAAATAATAAAGGAAGAGAAAGAATTTGAGTTTTTTTAATTGAAGGTAGAGAGATAATCTTAATAAAATATTGTATTTTATTTTTAGCAACTTATTATAGTCAACTAGTATCTATACCAGTTTATTGTAATCGTAAAGTTTAGCTTTAACTTCTCCAATAACATATGATTTTTTAGTTCTTTAGTGGTAAAATAGTTTTATTTTTTTATATATATAAAATACAATTACTATAGTGAATATTTTTATTGTTTTTGTTAAGTTTTTGAATTGGATAGTTGCTAGTTGAAGGGTGGCCTAAGGTTTTGGACTACCAAAATGATGTATATAATTTGTAAAAAAAAAAAAAAAATTGGACCAAGGGAGCCCGGCCTGACATATTTTGTGAACTAACGTATGTGGATTTGAACAAATGCTAAAGTGATGCAATATATATTATTTATTATATATAGAATAGAATTGGAATAAGTAACACAAAAGATATTGAGAAGACCAAGTGAGGAATATGAACTTTAAAGAATGATATATGTTACAAGCTATCACTATATAACTAGATACGTATATCTTTTTTTGTGTTGTTTTTGTTTTTCCACAATCTTCTGTCAACTATCTACTAAAGGAACTGCCAAAGAAAAATGGCAATTTATGGTTGATACTTCATTTTTTTGCTGAATAATTTAAGGTTGCAACTTGAAAGGTGTTTACTTCTTCTAGATCATTCAACACTAAAAAAGAGGTATAGAATTAAAGCAACTCTCTTTGGTGTTAAAATAGCATCATCCATTCGAAATTTACTAACAACATATATAGCTTCATCATTGTTAAACATGTAAATTTAGAGCAAAGCAACACTTTCATATCTCTTTAAAATTTCTCACCGTGTGAGATAGGAGTTTAGAAACTAATCATTTTGACATAGCTTCACCTCTGCAAAACTTCAGAGCAAAATGATAAACTTTAATGTGTCCTTTGAAAATTCTAACCACTCGCGAGAGAACCAATAAGTAATACTTTTTAGTATGAAAAATAGCTCCACTTAAGTACTGCGAAGATACCAACAATAACATCACCATGTTTTAATAATAGTACCAAATTAAACTACCACATGTTTTCACACACATTTTGCTACAATTGTTCCACGTGACAAACTGTAAGTGGTAAAAAAAAAAAAGTGAGTTTATGTGATAGTAACGGACAATTATTTATACAATCTACTATATATGATAATTGTAGCAAAGTACGTGTAAAAATGTGTGGTACTAACATTATTGATCACATTTTTTTTCCAGGTCTTATTGTATCTATCATGGTTGCATTCATGGACCCCAAATTAGTAATTATTGAAGGTGATGGTGATGGATGGTCATCAATTGATCATTCAGTCTATTGAATCTCCTTTTTTCTTTTTTTTCTTTTTTTCTTTTTTAAAAGGTATCCAAATATTCCAAAAGATGACTGACTCCAGCTATTTCAGATCAAACTCTTCGGCGCCTCCCATTTGAAGAACAGATACATGAACAAGCTGTTGTAATCTTCCTTTTTTGATAAGCCCTTTTTCACACAATCTCTGCAACTTATTCCGTGTAAATGGCTAACTTCTATTTTCATTAGTCTACACGTTGAAGGGAAGGGCTTATGAGTGTGTTTGAGGATGACATTTTAAATTTGTACTCCCAGGTGGGTTGGTACAAATTATCATATACGTCAACATGCAAGATTTTTCTTAGTCGGTGGAGACTACACACCCGTAAACTCCACATGTTACGAGAGATTGATTGTGTGCAACCATTACACACAGTGGCGGAGCCAGGAATTTAGGCAAGGGGGGGCAAGATTTAAAGACAAGATTTAAAGTAAAAAACTAATCTAAAAAAATTTAAACGTGAATATTAAGAGTATGCAATATATTTGTGAATATTTAAAAGTGACTCAATGACTTGAATGTTTTTAAAAACTCACCTTGAATACTTTTAAAAACTCAATAGAAACTCTAATAGCTTGTTTGAATGGAGGGAGAGTAGAAGGGAGTAGAGTAGAAGGAGGGAGAGTTAGTTAAATTACCTTATTTGGATTTTTTTTTAAGGGGGAGGGGGAGGGAAAGGGAGAGGGATTTGGAGGGGTTTTAACTACTTCTAACCCCTCATTTTTAATTCCCCCAAATTAGAGAGATTTAGAGGAAGAGTAGAGCATAGAAATGTTTGACCAAATAAATTATCAAACTTACCTTTATCATATTAACAAAATTACAAACTATGAAAAAATTAATTATTTTTCTTCCTTTATTTAATTTTAAAAACATACAATTTTTTTTTATTTTTTATGGAAGGTGTGCCTTATACTGTATTCTATACACACTCTTTTTTTCAGAGTTCTATTAGTATAAGGTTGTTGTGATTCCTATTCCATAAAGGCATATAGCATTAGCAGTAGGTTTTTTATTTTTTAATCATTACTAGATGGGACCCATAGTTTTATAGTAGAGTTATAGTAGTCTCAAAGTTTATTAGTTAAGGCTGTTGAGATCTGAAACATGTATCAGTAAATAGAAAAGTTTTTTGTCTTTTGTGTAGAGGGGCAAATAATATATTTCAATACAATGTACTGTCATTGTTAGTAAAAATTTCGGAAGTTCAGGGGGGGCACCTGCCCCCCCTCGCCCCCCCCCTCCCTCCGCCCCTGATTACACAAAAGGTTAGGTTTTAGATGTTGGCATATTCTATGCAACAAAATCAAGGGTTAAATTTCAATGTATTTGAGACATGGATTAGCATAAAAGTCTATGTGATGCTAATTGAAGAAGAAATTTAAGCTAAGGAGTGAAACGAAACTCGCTTGAGTGATTCAATAAAGGCTGAAATTAACGTTAAATAAGATAAAACTTTGTGTGACATTTGCTTGAGTGAAATCGTTGGATTTGTGATCCAAATACTTCTAGAAAAAGGATTCTTGCTCAACTTTAACCCTACTTGGTGCACCTAAATAAATCACATTAATTTTGCATGACATTTATGGGGATGGAAGATTATAAATTATAACAGAGCTAAAACCTTCAAATCTTAAAGCCTTCTTCCTGAGCTTAAATAGAGAAAACCATCCATATGCCTAAAACAAAAACTAGAAAAACCATCACGGGTTCCTACACATCTTGAGTATTAAACTGTAAACGATAGAGTTTGAGTCTTGTGAGTGACGTTAATTCTGATTCACATGGGTGAGGTGCATTCTTGGGAAAATCACTATAAAAAGATTTTAGTGGTTTTGGGGACTACTACTATAGGAAAGCGATTAAGTAGGAAATTTGAAGGATACCTAGAGATTGAATACTACAAAGATTTTTTTTTAATATATAAAAATACTGCAACTAATGGTTTTATTGAGTATAAACTGTTGTAATAGTTTATTTATGGTGGATTTTTCAACAAGATTAGATCCCCAATATGCTTTTTCCATCAAGGAGGTTGTTCATTGATTTTTCATTTCATTACAAAATTTGAGAGATAAGACCAATTGTACAGGTTTCCTTCAAGTACCACAAGATATGATTAAAGAGACTTTGAGCTAGCTAGCTGCATGCCTGCATATGTTTTTTATATAGTAAAGTCTTACTGTTTAGCAAGTAAGGGAATTATCATATTAAGTAAGAATTATCCTATTAAGTAATGTATTTTTCAGGTTTTAATAGATCTCAAACAGTTAGTTACCACTGTGTATGTAGATATCTACTGCGACCACCTTAAAAAGATTTCTAAGCCCCATGCAGACTTTTCCCTATTCTCATTATAAGCCATCATTTGCAATGCTATATAGGGATGGAAAGTTGAAGCAAGCCAGTGATTTACATGCATTATTATAATGTTTATATTTGAAAGCCTGCATGCAATGTAGGATTTGAATGTATATCATTACATAGATGCATATGCCATTGGCTTGCTTCAATGCTATAGCAATGCTAATAATAGAGAATATTGTATGCATGTATATGTATAAGGTTGAATTTTATCAACCATCTTGTTGGCTTTATTCCGTACTAAATTTGCTTGTATTTTAGCAATTAGTAACCCTGTATTTAGGTGAGAATCATGTAAGGGTAGTATGTGGGAGAGTGTGAAGAAATGCTCAAGATTGTGTAAAGAAACAGGGACTCGCGACTGGATCTTGCAAGTAGCTTGCGGCTTGCAAGCCGCCAGAAGTTGCACACGTGCCAAGCATGCAGAGAAGTTAAACCGTCGTGCCAACTGTAGCACTACAGGATAAAAAGTCCAATCTGGCCATTCAGTTACCTCGCGACTGGAACTCGCGACTCAGTCAAGTCGCGAGGCCAAGTCGTTAGCCAGCTCTGTTTTGAAAAAACTGACTCTTCGCATTCCACTCTCACCCTAATTTATATACCCTTTATACCCACGAAATGAGTAGAGCTTCCAGAGAGAATTTTGAGAGAAAAACCCTAGAGAAAAACAAGATTAACTCATCCCCAATCTTCACATAGCGACTCTTCAAATTTCTCTACTCTCACCCTCTCCATTGTTACATCCTTGAGAGGTACATTACCAAAACATTTTCTCACCATACCCACATCTATGAGAATGCCATTTGGTGTTTGGGAAGCAGTTAGGAAGTGACCAATTTCATATTGGTTGATGCTATAGGCTATAGTGGAATCCAGTAAGGTAAAGAAGAAATAAGTTCGGCGTAACCTCGTTGGAGTAGTAGCTTGGAGGGCTTAGGTACACTGGGTAGATTAGGCTTGGAGGGTCTTTTGCTGTTCATGTATCTCAACTACATTCTTTAGTGGATTATTTACCGCTTGGAGGGTGATGGTGAGGTTTTACGCCGAGGGCTTTGATTTCCTCTTCGATAACACATCGTTGTGTTATCCTTGTGTTTGCATCTCTTTTCCCTTAATCTTTGCCATTTAATTTCTGCTGTGGATGTGATTTTATTTGGTTGAGATTGTTTATTAATTCTGTTATACGCTTATGTTCATATTCCGCACATTAATTGTTTGATAATAAACTTGAATCGATAATTTGGAAATTAGGGGTCTAAACGTTCATAGTGTTTTATACACTTATTGAACATTCAATATGCATGTACGTATACTGGTGCTATTGCATTAGGGATTGGACTTGGCGGCCATACAAAAGAACTAGGGTGAACCTGTTGATATTGATTTGTGATATGGAAACGAGAAAAAGTCTATATTTATATAGTGAAAAAAAGAGATCCTTGGTATGTTCAGTGTTTGAAGCAATGAGGCGGTGACTTTTTTTTTTTTTTTTTTTTTTTTTTTTTTTTTTTTTTAGAAAAAAGGTAAGGAAATTTTAATGAAACAAATCCAATCGGAATACACTATACTTCTTCGTTAAGACAATAAAAAGTTGGCTCTTGATTTATTATCACACATTATATTAAAGGTTGCAACTGCATTTTATTTACCTTGAGGTCAAAGTAATGACAAAAATAAATGAATTTTAAATTTATAGTTGCCGGGGCTATGATTGATCATATGCATTTTAATTTTGGGGGTTAGCATTAAATTTTTAAAACAGTAACCTCATTTTTAAAGGCCAAAACCAATTTGTACTTTTTTTTTTTCAATGACCCTCTTAAGCCATAATATAATTCTGCCCCTCACTTTCTCTTTTATTTTAATTTTATCACCAAGACAATAGTTCAAAACACAAAGCAAAACAAACAGATAAAGGAAGAAGTTGCGAACACTTGACACTAGCAAGAAGCTACAAACACTTGATCACATTTAACTATGTTGCTTTAAGAACGGATTAAGGAATTCTAAAAAGAACTACAAAAACACCCAGTTAAGGATTGAGTGTTCTTCACATTATGAAATGAGCTACTAGAAATGTTCCGGCCTATAGCGAGGGTAGAATAGGACTTTAGACCATCCATAGAGCCTTTGGGCACATTGACTAGGCACTTCTTATTGGATTTGCCCTAGCAAATCCGGCAAGGTATACTCATTTGAAGCAAGTTTTAGCTCGATCTCCATAGAAGACCCTAATCTCCTCAATGGGTGTTTGACTACTAGGCATCTTGGTCTTCCTTGATAATCAATAATCCAAGAGATCTTGAGGGTTAACTTGACTCGAGATAACATAATTACCTTTTTAAAGGCATCTTTTCTTATAACTAATCAGAAAATCCCTTGCTTGCACTTCTAGAATCCCTTCAACCAAACAAAGATAACATTTACTTGATAGGACAAAGGCTTGATTTTAGGGAGTAGTTCCCGCCTAATCCATGTCTTACTTGTCCTATAATACTCCAACACTCAACTAAGATAACTGGTTAATTTGCGATCTTTTAGCTACTATTACCATATCATGTTACACACTCAAATCCATTGTGTACACAATGGATTTGACCTCCGTGGATTAACCCTTGTAGTGCTAAAAGTTTTCTTTCTCAGCACATAATTGGTACACAACATTCTTACTATATGATTCTTTCTTGAATCAACCGCCTACAACTATAACATGATTTATTACCGAAACAACACTCAGTTATCACTCCACAAAAAAAAAAAAAAGGTTTCTGGTTTAATCAAAATCCATTTTAAGGCAAATTGGATAGCTAGGCGGCTCAGCCAAGTGAGGTTGAGAACATGGGAGAATCAATTGGAGACAGCAAAATGAGTGGAGAAAAGAAAGCATATATAATATATATAACTAGTACTCGTACAAATTTCTTGATATGTATTCTTTTTGTTCATTTCGTATAGAATTCCCTCTACCCACACAGATAAGTTGGATAATATATATGATACAAATGCTAAAAAAGAAAGCTAGATCAACATGATCTTATAATAAATGGTCATAGTTGATTCATCTTAATCATCGAATTTGATGGACTAAGAAGACTATAGGCATCATGATCCTTGTTAATGCTAACAATGTTGCATCTACGAGCTGGACTTGGCAGAATTAAGGAATAACCTTTAGCAAAGCCGCAACCAGGACTAAAATCCTCGCTGCTGTCCATCTCTGCCAACACTTTGTAGAACAAATCAACATCACAAGGGAGCACAAGAGGGCCTTCACTATTGTACCCATATTCCAATTCAGCATCCTCTAGCAGCGTCGCGAACAAAGGATGATTAACAAGCTTGGTCTTGATCACAAATCGTTGTTTTTGAGGTCCAACATAGACTGCGAAACAACCTTCCGGAGCTACTTGTCGATTCTTTTGGCGCTTTGTCAATGAACTGAAAGTGGTAGATGAAGATGAACAACATTTTTTGTTGCCAGCCACTAGTGATAGACATCGTTTCCATGCCTTGAAAATCAAGTTGTTCCTGCACTTAACTTCTACAATTTCCATATTAAATACTTACACGTATTTGACAATCTAAGTGAGAGATATATAGAGAGGTTTTGTAATGGAAAAACACTTTCAATTGAAGATGTGAATCCAACACAAGAAGAAAAATAGAGATGGAACTATATGGAAAAGTTAGAAGTTGCGTATAGAAGAGCAAAGGGTTTTGAAATGAGAGTCTGGTTTAGTACACGTTATATATAAAGGCCCATACTCCATTTGCAGACTAATAATTTTGTATTTTGTCAACGCAAGAACTTGCCCAGCAAGCGAAAAGAATATTATAATCTCAATATATGCATATGCTCCGCAAATAAATTGTTGAAATAAAAGACAACTTAGAGAAACATACTTGGAGATAATGGTCGTCAAAGCAATGAGTAAAAGACTAGGAGGTTATAAAGTAAGCCTTTATTGGTAATCAGTGACGGACTCAGGTGGAGCTCAGGGGGCCCAGGCCTCTGGGTCCATTTTTTTTTAAAATTTAATTTTAGTTATTATATGTCATTTTTGTAGTTGGCCTTCTAAAATAAAATGTTAGGCCCCTTCTTCTCAATAAGTCTATCTAATTTCACTCAAATAGCAACTATCAAACCCAAAAACTTAACAAAAATAATAAAAATATTTACAATGGTAATTGTATTTTAGCAAAAAGAAAACTATTTTATCACCAAAGAACCAAAAAATCATGTGTTATTGGAAAGCCAAAGCTAAATTTTTTTGCAACTACAGTAGACTGGTATAAATATTAGTTGACTATAACAAGTTGTTAAAAATAAAATACAATATTTTATTAAGATTATATCTCTTCCTTCAATTAAAAAATTCAAATTATCTCACTTTCTTTATTATTTTAATGAGTGGTTTATATTATTTTAAATGAAGTGATAAAAAAATAAAACATTTGATATTGGGTGTATTATAAAATGTGATGGTAAAATAATGTACATTTTTGAGGTGTTAAAAGCTAAAATTTTTAGCACCACCACTGTAAATGCTCTAACTTCAACAAAAAAAATTCCTAACTAGCCTAGTATTAAAAAAAAAAACGTTATTTTGTTTTTGTTTTTGTCTTTGTTGGTAAATGATTGCATCTTAATATATTTAGAAGCAATGATTTTTAGTATTTACAATTTTTAATACTATAGTCATGTCACCAATCTTTTAACATATGTTTCAAAATCGTGTTCATATCTTAAATGGTTTTAATTTAATTTTAGTATTTTCTCAAAAAATTTAATTTTAGTATTAAAAATTCTAATGTGACAATTGAATCACGTCATGTATATAATGCACATCATTGCTCTCAAAAAAAAAAAAATATTGTACATCATTAAAATAAGGGTAAATTTCACAAACCTATTTGAGGTTTGTGATAATACCAACTAGGTTCAAATACTTTAAAACCCATCGATTTGGTTCTCAAAAGACAAATTTGTCCTAACTCTATTCTCTCTTCTCTTTCGTCTTGTTTCTCTCCCCCCCTCACTTAACCGTTATATTATTTCATCGGCCGAATCAACAAAAACCGGATATAAAGTGAGCGTTTGGGCTCCGCGTCCACTGCGTCTGCGTTTTTCCAATTCACGTTTTCTTTTTTTTTTTTTGGCCCGCTTTTGTTGACTTTGGGAGACAAATTTCACTATTATGAACAGTAAATATACTGTTCATGCACTGTGCTGTTACTGTTTACATATTAAAAAATATTAAAAATGGGTCCCACGGTACTATTTACACATTTAAAAATTATTTTGCTACAGTGTTTTCAGTTTTCAGTTTTCAGTTTTCAGTTTCAGCAACAATAAGCTCAACCCAAACGGACCCAAAGTAAAAACCAAACTCTACCAATAAAAGCAAAACCCACACCACGTGGCCCACCACGAAACATATACTAACCTTATCATCACAACCAAATCAACAAAAACCCATAAGATCCAGATTTCTATCTCCCTATCCTCAAATTATAAGCTAGAAATTAATATTACAGACACAAACACATGACAAGGAAAAAGAATCCCAATTGCAATCTGAAACAAAAATACCCAACACGAATTTACATTTTGAAAACCCCAAATAACATGGATCATAAAAAATAACCTTTTGGAGGTAACAAAGTCATTGCGGAATAGTAATACAAAGCCAAACCCCAAGAACAATGAGGGCCGTACAAAACAAGGCGTTGCCCAAGCGGGTCTCTTCCCCTAACACCATTTCGAACACAGCAGTGGCAGAAAATGTGGTGGCATATTGATGACAGGCCCGGTGAGAGAGATGGAAGTGTGGCTTAGAATGAATAACGAAGAAAGTACTGGATGCCTCAGAGAAGAGAGAGAACTTAGAGAAGAGAGTTTAAAGAGAGGAACAAGACAGTAGAGAGAGAGAAAGAAGGAGAGAATAAAAGTGAGGTAGAAAGTTGTTTTTCAGGATCAAATTGGTGAGTTTTAAAATGTTTTGGAGCTGGTTGGTATTATCACATTCCTTAGGATAAGTTTGTGAAATTTACCCTTAAAATAATCTTGATTTTATGAAATTTTATTTGTCTTACAATAATGGGTAAGACAGCTTCAGTGCATTAAAGTCAATACAATATGGCTCCTGTGCAATGGAGCACTGGAGCCGGATTGTGTCTTACAACAATAATCAGGTGATTTAAAAACATAATCATTTCATTACTGCATTAGCTTTTGCTCTATTTTAGTCTGCAAATTAAAATGGATTCGTTTCTTCAACTCGAGGCCTAAAGAATAATTATTGTGAATTAACGTAAGGTGTTTAATTTGTTTTGGGCCTCTTGGCCATAGGGGGACAACTCTATGACTATGGGGAAATGGAATGATTGTTAATGGACCATTGTTATGCCCTCTGTATAAGCAATATATCTCATTAATAATATGATTTAATCTCATTACAAGTGATAGGGTATAATCTATTTTTATATATTTAGTAGAATGATCATTTATTTATCAAATCCATTAAAATACATTCATAAATTATAAAAATGAAAATCCTTTGCGTTTTGCATGAAATAACAAAGCCAAAATGACTACTAATTTCGGCTATATTTTGATGGGGAAAAGATCCTCTCTAACCAATTCAGGTCAGAGATGATCACTCAAGGTCTGGACAACCTTGAAGGATCGTGACCCAACAATTTTGAGGTTCATTGAACAAAGTGACGACTAACGAGTCCGCACATCAAGCTTAGGCAAAATACACAATACACTTAGCTCTCGAGGCGAGACCGACCAAGGACAAGGAGCTTCCACCCAATAATGGAAGCATCTAGGGACGAAACCAAAAATTTGTATTTGGAAGGGGAGAGGTGGATTATAGTATTGATATAATAATCATAATTAATAAAAATATTGAATACAAAATTATTAATTTTAATATGTCATCATATTTTTAAACTTTAATGAACATATAAAAATTGTCCTATTCACTATAGCCAAATACAAAAATATCTGAAAATGAACATTTCATATCAAAATTATGCTTGATGACATTCTTTCATAGAATAAAATTTGTCTATTGTCGTCTTCCTAGTGAAATTCTTTGAAATTTTCTCATACCTTTTTAGAGTGGTTTTAGCGTGAACATATTTTTTATTAATGAGATTGAGTAGTAAATTTTTTGTTTACATGTGCCCACATGACACATTAGAACATATGATCACCCATTTATCATCATATTTGAATGTGATCTAATATTATAATACAATAATAACAATAACAACAACAAGAATATAAGTTTCACTTTAAATTTTTACTCTCTTTATTTGTTGCTAGAGGTAGAATTTATATTATTTTCTATTCCTCCTACTTATGTAGAATTTATTTTAAATTTGGAAAATGCTGTTTTGTATGCCGACAAGCTAACCTTTGTCCCCATCTATTACTACCGTTTAGTGAATAGACTTGATCGTACTTTTATATATCCCAAATGAATTGCTTTGAGACTTTGACTAATTACTTGGGCGATGGTAAATAGATTCATTTAATGTCACAAATATAATTTTTTGGACTTCCTCTTTTTCTTTTTCTTTTTCTTTTTGTGTGGATATATGATAGGAATTCTAATCTAGCCTAATTTAAGTGTATATGTGTGTGAAACTCCCTCTTGAAAACTTGAACCCCGACTTTTGCTCCCCACACTTCACAAACACTTATACTACTTGTGGAGCGACCACTGCACCGAAACTTGGACTTCCTAACAAGTAGCAATAGCCTATTGTATTTCTTCACCTCAATTTTTATGCTTTATAAATTAATTATTTTCATCAATGCAAAAAATATATATATATATATATATATAAAATTTTCGACATGAGATTAATCGATTGGCTAATTAAATTAATAATATCAACAGCATTTTGTCCCCTCCATGGCTTTCACAAATAATTGAAATAAAGTCAAAGAAGTATATTGTGGGGCCCGGCCCAAAAATAATGGGCTATTCCAAATTCAGGCCCGTCCGAGGAGCGTCCTGTTCGAAGAGAAACCACATATGAAGCATTACTCAGTCCCGATAACGCCAAGGAAACCTGTCCGAGGAGTAACTCCTCCTCGGACACTACGACGCCCAGACGAGGAACTCTCCCCAGCCATTTCAGTTCATCCTCCCAACATATAAAATGAATAAAATCCAAAATATCTCATGGAAAGCTGCCACCACCACATTAATTGCGCCCCAACCACCCTCTTGGCCGCATTAATGAGGAAAAGACCCCTGAACAGTACCACCTTGGCCTCTGCAACTCACAAAGGGAGTGATGAGGGCGTCTGATGGGACATGTGCTCAAGTAGATGCTTAGATGATCAACAAGTGTAAGGTTGAGATGAGAGGAGGAGAACTATATAATGTAGTGGAGTCCCTCAAAGAGGAGGACGGAAAAACGGTATTCGGAACTAAAGAAATAGAATCATACGTGAGAGATCCATTCTTGCGTTTTTTTTTTTCTGCAACAATACTGTCCATGTATCAGACCGAATAGGTTCACTGAGGCTAAGTTCTTTGACCCACCCTCTACAAATATTTATTGTGGGTTGTGCCTTGGGCCAAGGCCTGATCAATAGAATTTGGGTCAGGAAAATCGTGCAACTACAATTGGCGCCGTCTGTGGGAAGAACTAAGGCATCAGCTAGTGCAACGGTCGAGCATGGCAGAACTAGGTCCGTACCAGGAGGATCCTCACCAGGCTAACTCCCAACGGACACAACCTGCCAAGTCCCAGAGGCAAAATAATCTAACCAACCTAGGCGGCAGGGGGAATCGTGAGGGAAGTGTGCATACTACCCGGACGAGTCAGAGTCACACTCAGATAGGAAGTCACGTGTCTCAAAGGCGAAATAGTCATCAGGCCATGTAGCGAGAGATAGATGACCTAAAAAGAAAGTTACGGCGTGTGCAGCGAAGACGATCTCCCTCTGACTCAGGCGAGTCTTCTAATGCAGAGGATGCGAGTTACAGACAAAGGTCAAGGACCCCCCCAAGTGAAACCTTTTCTTACGAAAGGGAACCACGCCCTGTACGGAAGTATGAGAGCCCATCCAGCAAAGGTTCGGGGAATGACGCCATGAAGAAAGCGCTGGACCAGGTCTCAAGGTCACCCTTCACGAATAGAATCGAAGGGGCTAAGCTGCCTAGACGCTTCAACCAACCGGTGTTCGCCATCTATAATGGCAGAGCAGACCCGGTAGAGCACGTGAGTCAGTTTAACCAAAAAATGGCGATTTACTCGCAAAATGAAGCCCTAATGTGCAAAATCTTCCCATCCAGCTTGGGATCGATGGCAATGAGGTGGTTCAACAGCCTGAAGACAAACTCCGTAGGCTCCTACAAGCAGCTCACTCAAGCTTTTTGCTCCCGTTTTATTACAAACACCAGAGTCACTCGACCTCTCAGTTCGCTACTATCCTTATCCATGCACGAAGGAGAAACCCTGAAAGCGTACTCAGATAGGTATTGGGAGGTGTATAACGATTTTGATGACAACCATGATAATGTTGCTATCAGCACTTTCAAAAGCGGTCTCCCCACCGAGCATGGCTTAAGGAAATCTCTCCCGTTTTAAACAGAACCTAAGTCCTGCATGGCTCTTCGGACCACAGGCTTAGGGGAAATTAATACTCATGATAATTTTTATAAGTTTTAAACAGAACCTAAGTCCTGCATGGCTTCTCGGACCACAGACTTAGGGGAAATTATTACTTAAGGCAACTATTCATAGTTTTAAACAGAACCTAAGTCTTGCATGGCTCCTCGGAACACAGGCTTAGGGGAAATTAATACTCATGAAAATTTTTATAAGTTTTAAATAGAACCTAAGTCCTGCATGGCTCCTCGGACCACAAACTTAGGGGAAATTATTACTTAAGGCAACTATTCATAGTTTTAAACAGAACCTAAGTCCTGCATGACTCCTCGGAACACAGGCTTAGGGGAAATTAATACTCATGACAATTTTTATAAGTTTTAAACAGAACCTAAGTCCTGCACGGCTCCTCGGACCACAGACTTAGGGGAAATTATTACTTAAGGCAACTATTCATAGTTTTAAACAGAACCTAAGTCCTGCATGACTCCTCGGACCACAGGCTTAGGGGAAATTAATACTCATGACAATTTTTATAAGTTTTAAACAGAACCTAAGTCCTGCATGGCTCCTCGGACCACAGACTTAGGGGAAATTATTACTTAAGGCAACTATTCATAGTTTTAAACAGAACCTAAGTCTTGCATGGCTCCTCGGACCACAGGCTTAGGGGAAATTAATACTCATGACAATTTTTATAAGTTTTAAACAGAACCTAAGTCCTGCATGGCTCCTCGGACCACAGACTTAGGAGAAATTATTACTTAAGGCAACTATTCATAGTTTTAAACAGAACCTAAGTCCTGCATGACTCCTCGGACCACAGGCTTAGGGGAAATTAATACTCATGACAATTTTTATAAGTTTTAAACAGAACCTAAGTCCTGCATGGCTCCTCGGACCACAGACTTCGGGGAAATTATTACTTAAGGCAACTATTCATAGTTTTAAACAGAACCTAAGTCCTACATGGTTCCTCGGACCACAAGCTTAGGGGAAATTAATACTCATGACGATTTTTATAAGTTTTAAACAGAACCTAAGTCCTGCATGGCTCCTCGGACCACAGACTTAGGGGAAATTATTACTTAAGGCAACTATTCATAAGTTTTAAACAGAACCTAAGTCCTGTATGGATCCTCGGGCCACAGACTTAGGGGAAATTATTACTTATGATAGATCAGGAGATTGTTACTTAAGGGAAATCGTTCTAAGGCGTGCGCACGGTCTAGCACCAGTGCAACCCTCATTCAAATTCGCTGCCCAACAACCCTTTTTATCTTGAGCGTTTACACTCATCCATATCGTTGCAAACGTTTATAAAAAAAAAGGGGGAAACGGTACTAGCACGCATCCATAGAAAGTAAAGCAAACATTCTATATTAATATTCCGAGAAAAACACAAGGAGAGGTCCTTACAAAGAGCGCAAAAACAGGACTACTCTCAATAAAAAAAAAGGTCAAGTACAAAAAATTGTAAACCTAAAAGCTAAGCTTTAGCAGGAGGATCTTCTTTTTGCTCGGGCTGAGGAGGAGGAACCTCGGTGGTAGAGTCCGTGGCAGGATCCTTCGCCATATCAGGAATAGGGGCGGCATCAGGCACCACCAGATCCTGCTCGGAGGCCACTTGGACGGCGTCAGGATTCTCTCGGATCTCCTCAGGATAGAAAATGCTCTTGGGCAGTCTCAGCGCTGAATCGGCAGGAACTCCTGCAGCATCAAGGGCACGAGCCCATGAGATGCTGCAGTAGTCCCGACATACCTCGGGGATCTCCTCGGATAGCCTGGCCTCCGTCTCTTCGGCCTCAAGTTGGCGAGCGGCATTCTTCTCAGCCTCTGTAGCCTCTCGGATCAGCTGGGCCTCCTCTTTGACCTGCCGCAGCTCATCCTCGACTTTTTGCAGAGCAGTCTTGAGATCCTGTACTGCCTGCTTCTCGGTGGCGAGGTTGATCTGGGTCGAGTACAGCTCTTTGCGCTGGTCCTCCGCCTGGGTCTCGGCACTCTTCAAACCAGCTTCTGCACTTTTGCGTCGGTTCTCCGACTCCTTGAACTTGTCTGTGAGTTTAAGGTGATCGTGCTTGAGGGACCCCAAGGTTTTCTCCATCTTCGTCCGAGCCTGGGTCTCAACCTCAGCCCGATTACGGTTGCCCCGGCAAAATTCCTTAGCCACAAATACCTGCTGAGTAATCTACGAACGAAACAAGATTGCTTTAAAAAAAATCTAACAAGGTCAAATAAATTAATGAAACAGTAGAAGGATTACTTACCATCGCGAGATCCCTTTTAAGGGATAGGAAGATCTCGGGCTGAGAGAATCGCCTATAAGCCTCCATGTCCCGAGGAAGGAGTAGGGGTTGCTCTAAGGCCTCGGCCACGTACCCTGCCCGGCCTCGGTTGTACTCTCGGACCGAAGCATTGTAGGGGATGGCAACCCCATCCAACTCCAACTTGGGGCTCCATACACGTGGGGTAGCGCGTACCTCCGCAAGATTCTCCTCATCCCGGCTCTCCGAGGAGTTGCCCCTTCTGCTCCTTGGCGCGCGAGTGGTTTTTTGCTGCTAGGTCGGCTGGGCAACCACCTCGCCCTCCTCAGGAGTGTCAGCCGGCCTTTTCTTCTTTAAGTCCGGATTAACCTTAAGGCTAAGGTCCGAGGTGTCCTGAGGGGCCACAGGAGGGAGGGTCTTGACTTGTGACGGAGTTGGTCCCTTCGATGACTGACCTTTCCCTCGGGAGGCCATCAACTCCTTTAGAGTTTTTCCCTTTCCTGCCATGGGCTCTATTTCTTCGTCCAAAGTATCATCCGAGCAGATGACGATTGAAGGAACGCCAACTGCAGAATGTCGGTCCCGCTTTCCTTCAGGATCGGAAAGCTCCACCAAGGGGGTTTGCTGAACTTCTTCCTCAAAATAAAACTCGTCTATCTCTTCCTCAAGGGAAAGACGAGATGATTCAGCTTCCTCTTCAACCTGAACGGCAACACCAGGCTCGTTTGGCGGAGGTAGCTGCTCTGCTAAGTAGGGATTTCTAACACCGGGCAACACAACTGGTGGCAGATCGTGTTGAGCTAGGAACCCGTCCTTGGACACGTCAATCCTAGCCAGCCTCGGACTGCCAGCCCTTATAGCGTGACCGATAGCCTGGAAAGAGCTGCTCAGAGGTTGATAGCCCAGAACCAGATGGGCCGCACGCAACTATCCGTCCTCGGAAACGTAAATCTCCGACCTAAGAAGGTAGTTCAACGCTGGCATGTTCACAAAGTTTATTCAAGGAGCGACGTGAACTTTATCTGCAAACAACCAAGAAAGGTGGGGTTAGTTCATGAAATTTTCCAATTATAAAGAAAGCGAGAAAAATAACCCCTCAATACTAAATCCTTTCCCAAAAAGGACTGGCCCTAAAGACGCCGCACCTGGGGTTCCTGCCTGAGTTGGACAATGAATACCGTCGAACCACTCCCCAGAAGCAATAAGGAAGTCATTCTTCACGGTCTTATTGGATATTGGGAGACAAGAGATCAACCTAACATCCTCGTTCCGGGATTTAAGATAATACCCATCATCCCCGAGGCGGTGACACTCGTACAGATAAGCTACATCGTGCCAAGTAAGGCCTAGATTCATCCGCTCGTCTAAGACATCTACACAGCCTAGTATCTTGAACATATTCGGGGCACACTGATACGGCGTCAACCTATGGTTGAACAGGTATTCCCTTGTAATCCTACGCATGGGAAGTGTCATCCCTCCCTCTATGAAAGCAATCATAGGGATAACAACTTCTCCCTCACCTCTCTCTGTCAATACTCCTTCAAGAGGACAGTACTGCAGCCCCACCCCCGGGGGAATGTGGTATTTTTCCCTAAAGGCCTCCATAGCGGCTGGAGTTTTTACTAATTTTTCGAATCTACCCATCTGAGCTGAACTGGGGGAATGGAAGTAAAGACCAAGGAGAAAGGTAGAGTCCGAGGAGGGAATTGAAACGGCAAGATGAACGAAATTTACTGGTACCTTCACAAAAACGCTCAATGGGACGCCTGGAAATCTCTCCTGGAGGAAACGCTTCGCGAAAAACGGCTACGGTGGCGTAACGGACGCAAGTATTCATATATCTCTGGGATTCGATGGAGTTCTCTGAAAGCCTCTGATGTTTATGAAATGCAGATAAAAAGAAGGAACTGAACCCCTCTGACGTCTTATATAGCCAGGAGGAGAGAGAAAAGATCACTCCTACCTAAAAATACGAGAAAAAAAAACGATGGCCGTTCGATCTACGCTACACCGTTGGATGAGGGGAACATAACGCCTCCAGAAGTTAATGGCTGCGCTTCGTAAATGGTAGCGCGTCAAAAGTAACGGTCCGCACGTGCGTCACACGCTCTTCTTATTTCCATCCTCTCACAAACATCAAAACCCCGCTTTTCTCCTCGGAAAGAGATAAAAACCGGAGTTTTGAGGGGCTATTGTGGGGCCCGGCCCAAAAATAATGGGCTATTCCAAATTCAAGCCCGTCCGAGGAGCGTCCTGTCCGAAGAGAAACCACATATGAAGCATTACTCAGTCCCGATAACGCCAAGGAAACCTGTCCGAGGAGTAACTCCTCCTCGGATACTACGAAGCCCAGACGAGGAACTCTCCCCAGCCATTTCAGTTCATCCTCCCAACATATAAAATGAATAAAATCCAAAATATCTCATGGAAAGCTGCCACCACCACATTAATTGCGCCCCAACCACCCTCTTGGCCGCATTAATGAGGAAAAGACTCCTGAACAGTACCACCTTGGCCTCTGCAACTCACAAAGGGAGTGATGAGGGCGTCTGATGGGATAGGTGCTCAAGTAGATGCTTAGATGATCAACAAGTGTAAGGTTGAGATGAGAGGAGGAGAACTATATAATGTAGTGGAGTCCCTCAAAGAGGAGGACGGAAAAACGGTATTCGGAACTAAAGAAATAGAATCATACGTGAGAGATCCATTCTTGCGTTTTTTTTTTCTGCAACAATACTGTCCATGTATCAGACCGAATAGGTTCACTGAGGCTAAGTTCTTTGACCCACCCTCTACAAATATTTATTGTGGGTTGCGCCTTGGGCCAAGGCCTGATCAATAGAATTTGGGCCAGGAAAATCGTGCAACTACATATATCTTTCTAAAATTATATAAAACTTGACTTTGAGTATATATTGACATATACTCAGGACTAAATTCCATTTTATTAAGCTTATAAGCCCCATTTATCACTCAATAATTATGTTTAAAATTTTGACTTTATTTATAGGAAAGCAACAATGTCACGAATGGCTGTTATGTATTACATCAATCATAATGATATATTAATTTAGAATTTAAACATGGGAGTCACATTGATTTGAAATAATTTTCAATAAAATATAATTTTCAATTATAGTGTAAGAAGATTGTATTTCCAGGCTAATATGATTGTTCCAATGGGCTAATAGATCCCCGGATTCATGACAATGATAGTTTGAGGCCATTAGCACCAATGGTGGATCGTCAAATTGCGCCATTATACTAGGCCTAAAGATTTGGGTATATGATGAAACCTTGCTACTCAAGTTGTTTTATTATTATTTTTTTTTACCTTTTTTTTAATTAATCACCTATAGGGACGTTTAGTTCGTTGTGATGTGCTCTTAATATAATGCATATTACGATGATATGATATTAAAATTTTTTGTTTATTTTATTTTTTCTAACATTACCATAATTTAAAATTACAAAATATATCATATCATCTTAATTTCATCAACTTTTTAAACAATGTAAAGTTGTATTCTTGTGTTGAGATATTAATGTATGATTACAATAACGTAATATTACGGCGTAATGGCGAACCTGTTAGGTTCTAAGACTTTAGGAACTAAATGTATTAGGGTGGGGTTTGGATTCAGCTTCTGCGTTTACAAGTCTGCGTTTTCTGGCCTCTTTTTTTTTTTTTTTTTTTTTCACGCGTTTCAGGGAGTAATGCGGCTACTATTCATGCACTGTTCATGAATAGTAGCCGCAAAGGTTAACTTTTCCATGGTGAACAGTGCACCCGTGCACTGTTCACAGACCCACAAATTCCACTTTTCAGCAATTTTTTCATTAAAAATAGGTCCCACGGCACTATTCACATATTTAAAAATTATTTTGTTACAGTGTTTTTAGTTTCAGTTTTCAATTTCAGCAAAAATAAGCTCAATCCAAACAGACCCTAGAACTTCATTTTGTATATGTTGGCAAACCATGATCAAAATAATGAGTTTAGGTTTAGGCTTGCTCAAAGTTTGTTTAAGTGTAAGTTTGAATCGAGTGTTTTGCAGGAATTTACTATGTAAAACTACAAGGCTCGATCGATCGAAACACGCAGTTCCAGAATTCTGCAGAAAAGTTTCAAATGTAGCTCAAGCCCAATAAACGTGTAAGGTTAAGTGTTTTACTCCTAATATAAAAGGAAAAACCCTAGCCATGTTTTAAATGTCTTTGAATAATTGTGTGTTTGCTCTTGTGTGAGATTTAAGAGGTGTTTACCTTAGAACACACAAAAAGCTCTACCAATATCAAGATTTGGTGGTGGTTTAGTTGCTGCATAAAGAACCTTCAAAGAACAACAAAACCTTTGAGAGGTATCTTAAAGTCACAGGTAGGAGAACTTGTGTTGCAGTTGATTCAAGAAAGAAATAGTCTGTGAATTCGGAGATAACACATGGTCGTGGTTGTAAGTTTTTTACTCGAGGTAGCATTAGGATGTTAGTGGTCTAAGTTCTTTTGTAAATCTTCAATTCTTTCATAGTGGATCAATTTTTACCTTGAGAATAGCTATGTCAAATCCTCACAAAGTTTTTTACCGGTTTGGTATTTTTGGGTCATTAGTTCTTTGTGTTCTTTATATTTTCCGCTTTATGTTTATTTGTGTTTAACCTAATCTTGAATAGCAATCTCGTTAATCAATTTAGTTTAATATTAGGTTAAACATATTGTGACAAGGGGTCTAAAAACCTAACAGAACCAAACGCCCCTTAATGGATAGAATAAATCAAAGGAGATGGTATTCCCTATTTCAAGTGTACACACCATCTCTCTCACAGCAAGTGGGACCAACCTGTTGTGAAAGAGATGGTGTATACACCCAAAATAAGATATAATTTTTCAAATCAAAGAGGGCAATATTCTAAAAAATTAATAATATTCTCATATATCCAATATTTGCATTAATTTTCTCATAATATATTAGTGTTATTATAAGGTCTATGTGTTGTAAGAGATATAATGTTTGTGTAGATGCAAGATATATATATGTATATATATATATATATATATATTCATACAAAACAAACATTTATGCTGATTTTGTTTGACTTGAGCATTTACATCAAACAATGCAAAACAAAAAAAAAAAAAAATCAATTTTACATATTTAAACCCCAAAATTACTTACATCAGTCAAGCTAAAAATGTGTAAATTTGTAAAATTGCTATAATAATCAGGTAAATTTACACTATCACTATTCATTTTGTATTTGATTTTTAATTCTTTCTTTACATATTCCGAGGATGAAGAAAGATAGTAAATGGTAGTTATTATGTGTAAAGAAAGAGAAACAATAAAAAAAAAAAAAATCAAGAAATTGATATTTTAATGAATGTAGTGTAAAATAGATAATATAATGTGAGGTGTTTTGAAATAGGGTATTTTGAAATGTGAGTATATAAAATATAAAAAGTAAGTTTTTATACTAAAATAAACAAATTTTTTTTGTACAAGCTGATGTGAATGCTAACCTATATGCTTATGTAGAGACGAAACTACCTTGGGGTTGAGGGGACCATCCCCCCCCCCCCCCCCCAACTTTTGAAAAAAAAACCCTTTAGTATACAAAAATTCATCAGACCACCCCTTACCGAGCTATCTTCAAAATTTTATCGTCTTCTTTTTGTCTTCTGCTTCATCTTCTTCTTTCTTCTTTTCTATCCTTTTCTTTGTTTGTTCAACAGATTTGGTTTGGTCCCCTTAATTTTCATTTCTTGTTTTATTTGCTTAGCTCACATGAGAGTAATAAATGATGAAAGTAATTTCTATAACCCTTCACACATTGTCTTTTACAGCTTTGATTCCACCACCTTCAGGACACGTGCTAAGCTTTTAACCTCTACCTTTTTGCATCTAATTTTTTCAATATATCTAGGCATACATGTTTAAAAAGGAACATGTTATTATAATATAATAATTGGTTTCAAAAGATATATATATATATATATATATATATATATATATAAATATATATATATATATATATATTGTAGGGTCACGTTTTTCAGTCCAAACCCAAAATGTATGGGACCTTTGGCCAGTGAGCCCGATACAATGAATTTGTAGAAAATGGGTCAAAGAGCTAGGTTTTAGTGTATGAACAACAATTAACACGGTGTTTTTCACGATCAAGCTGAGGTGAACTGGGTTTATCAAAGAGGGTTGGTCCTCGGCACCGTCTGAGGAGCCTTTTCTGGTGCCTCTTGTTTGATAGGGGTTTCAGCCTCCATTTCTGTCTCCCTCCACCCCCTTTTTATAGTAGTTTCCTTCCTCCTGAATTGGGCTCCTAGGACAGATACTTGTCTCATCAGCCCTTCCCTTTAGCTGCTGGGAGTGGTTGTAAAGGTAGAAAAGCATGGCTATGTTAGGTTTAAGGCACTGAATGCAATGATGACAGCTTTTTTCTAAGACATTTCCCTTTTCTCTTTTATTCTTTTCTGTTTTAGTACTTTTTCTATTCCGTGGAATGACCCGGAGTGTCACTACCAGTAATAGGTTACTCCCCCTGTCCTCGGCTACATCCATGGCCAAGAAGGGTCCTTTCCATGACCGAGGAGGGGTTTTTCCTTGGATTGAGCCCTTGGCCCAACGTAGACATTGACATGGGCTTCCCGGTCTTGTACCCCCCCCCCCCCACACACACACACACACACACACACACATATATATATATATATAAAATAATTGTTATTATTGGTTATATCATTTGTTTTTATTGATAAGATATATCATTTTTTTATAACAAAGATATATCATTTTTGAAGACTCTTAAAAGTCTTACAAATTATATAATAGTTCAAAAAAATTAAGTTTATACGAAACTATTGTTATAAATAAACCCAAAATGGTACTTGATTGGTACTCAAACACATTATTCCCTTAACCAAATTGAAATGGTCACTGTACGAAATTGACTCATTTTTTGTTTTTAAACAATTCTCTCTTAGTCGAGAGCTCTCTACCCTCTCTCAACTCTCATTCATTCTCCTAATTGTATAATATAGATTTTACTATATAAGTTTTATAAATTGATGTGTCATAATTAAAAAAAAAAATTAATATAAATACTAATTTATTATTTGTTGAAATGACACTAATTACATTAATTACCATATCAATTTGTAAACTTTTTGTTAAAAATTTTCTAGTAATTTTAGCATTTTTCTAATTGCATATTAGCACATTGATAGTTTGTTAGTGCCAAATGGATAGTAACTTGCATTTTCATTATATATATATAAATTATCATATTCGCGCCCCCCCCCCCCAAAATCAAAATCTTGGTTCTGTCCTTGTGCTTATGTACAATTATTTTTAGATATAATTGCAATAAAAAAAAATAAAATAAGCTATGTCAGACTTATTTTACATTATTTATTTTGCTTAAAAAATTGAACTAGACCAAAATACAATTGTATAAGCAATTGTGTAGAGAAATGTGGGTATAACAATCTCTAACTCTCAAGGTTTGTGGTTAGGGTTTTCTCTCTGAAGCACTCCTCAACATCTATGGGTAATATGGATATATATAGTATGGGTACAGAAAGTGTGTATCAGATAGGACAATCTGGAAAAACAGAATGTTTCGCGAGTGTCTCGTGGGAAGGCCTTACCCGCGAGCTACTCGCGAAATACAGCTGTCTTTATCCTATCCTGACTCTTCGCATTCCAGTCATGTGCAAGGCACATGCATCATTTTGCGGGATGCTTAGTCGTGAGCTACCTGTGAAAACTCTTCAGTCTTCAATTTGCTTGAGTCTTCACTTTCTCTCTCTCTCTCTCACAACCCTTACAATTAAATCTCACATTAAATACAAGGTACAAAAGATTGAACATAATTACAATCAAATTTAGCACGGAATTAAAGCCAATAAAACATATAGTTGTAAATTACAACTTTACAATCACCACCACCACCAAACCACAACAACCCATATATCACCAGCCACCACCACCAACATAGCATTGCTGCACCACAAACACAAGAATATCAACAAAATTTCCACACCCACCAAACCACAACCAACCATCAAGATCTATACCCACCACCGAATCACTAGCCACCACCGCCAATCAAACACTACCATCTCTCTCTCTTCCCGCTCTTCCTCTATCAAACCCACATAGCCAAACCCACCACCTATAGCTGTTGCACGACACCATAGAAACCACTGGAATGACCACCAGCTAAACCCACCACCTAAGCCAACCCAACAACCATCGAAGCCCACCACCAAAGCCAACCCAACCACCATTGAATCCAACCTAGCCACAACCGACTCAACTGATTCAACCGATTCACTTACAACCAATTCAAGCGATTCAACCCAACCTAGCAAGCACCAATTCAATCCACGGCCACCCATGGCTACCCACAACCCCACGAACCCACGACCACCAAACCCAAGACCCGTGGTAGCCCATAGCGATTTGAATCCCACCCACCCACAGCCATCACACCGATTTGTGCCACGCCAATCTGAAGCCCAAACGCCAATATTGAGAAAGAGGAGAAGCTTTCACTATGAGAGGAAGAGAGGAGAGAGTGTGGGAGAAAGAGAGGTGAAAAGAAAGAAAGTTTGAAAGTGAGAAGAAGAGAGAGAGTGTGTGAGATTAAAAAACTAATTTTTTCTTTACAATCCCATGAATAGTGAGGTTGCATATATGCAACCTCATTGTAGCTAGGATGTAAAAACTTTTGGGTTTACATACCCGAATATAGCATGAATTTAAAGGTTTAGTTGCTAAAATAGCAATTGGAAAGTGTTTACACCACAATGCTAGTGCTCTTAGAGCATCCCCAGTGAGGTTGCTAAATTGACCCCAAAAAAAAAAAAAAAAAAAAGTCAATTAGCAACCAATTCTCCAAAATTGTGGCTACAACAAAGCAACTAAACTTAAAATGATTTAACTTTGAGCTAGCAACCCACTATAGCTCAAAACTCAAAATAAAAAATAATATTTTAATGTAGAATGTTAAAAAAAAGGTATTTTAATGTATTAATGATTGTGGTTGTTGGTTATTGTGTTAAATATATTATTTTATTGTGTTGTTTATATTATTTTAATGTGTTAAATGTTAATATAAAACCTTTGCTGTAGGATGTACTATAAAGTGAGTTGTTAAAATAGATAAAATAAAGTTTTGAGGTGCCAAAAATTAAATCTTTTAGATGACTTACTTTGAATGTTCTTAGCTTTGAAGATGGGGCATGACTTTATGACCCTTCAGATGGGTCGTGCTATCAAATCATAGGATTTGATGTTGCATTTTGGAGAGCACATTTTTCATTAGGCCATAGCAGGGTTCAGGTAGAACAAAATACCAATAGCCTTTTTCAACCAAAAAAAAAAAAAAAACCAATAATCTTTCCTTTTATTATTTGTGAGGTATTATTAAATCTTAATTTTTTGGATGTCTTCATATGAATTGAGTCCAACCATACTTTGGGCATAAGTGGTCCTTTACATCAAATGCTCCAATAAATGTAAGCGTGATGGGAAGGTGTAGCTTATTCATTGCTCCAAAGCTAAACTTACTATTTAATCATAAATCTTTTTTTGTGGGGGGGGGGGGGGGGTTATATTACCATTCAATAATCTAAACCATAACCATGTAGCATAACCATATTATAAATAATGATTCCTAAGGATAATAAGATCAAAATCATTAACATGTTAAAATTAGTTTTTGAGTTTCACTTCATCTTATTTAATAAGATAATAATATCTCATGCAATGAATATATACAATGTTCATATAATAGACATAGAGAATTCTATATGCAAATGTGATTTCCTTCAAACTAGTGTGTAGGAATCTCCTCTAATTCATTATGTGGCAATTTATTATTATTATTATTTTTTTAAGAATGTAAACCTTGAATACATATTATTATTATTATTTTTTTTTTTTGAGATAGAAAGTTTCAACCTATGACATCCATTTCTGATGATAACTTTTTATCATCTGATCAAGACACCAATCAGTTTTTGGTGTAGATGGGAATTGAACCCCAAATCTCTTATATAACTATCAGAGACTTTACCAGTTTAATTAGATGGGTTATGTATGACATTCTTCTCTATAAGATTAAAGAAAAAAAAAAAAAACATATGACTATATGACATATAAATTGTAGGGGTATTGGGCCCAGGAGCTCATTTTCTATATATATATTGGGCCTAAGGCCCAAGCCAAGGACGAGAGGTCATCCAAGGAGGAGTAAACATTGTCAAGGATGCCCGTATTAGTAAATGAAGAAGTTAGTTTTGATCATAATGGCCCAAGAGGTTGGGCCGAGGATGAATGCCTCCTCGGCTAACCAAAGCCGAGGTTCGTAGAGGTGGTTTGCCGTCCAGGGGAATGTTCCAAGAAGTTTTGTTGATATCGGTAAGCGCTGCAGAAACAAAGGACAGATGGGAGTCCTAAAATATCTAAGGAGAAAGCTGCTACCACGCATTAAATGCTCTGTAGCTAACTCTTTGACCGCATTAATGTGGAGGTAATATCTAAACAGTGGTTTTCAGCCTTACAGCTACTATGTAAAGACTTTAGGAAAGTGCTGATGGGATAAGAATCAAACACCAACCATCTAGTCTGCATGTGGAGGGTAAAGATGAAAGGGGAAGAGAGTATAAAAGGAGAAAAAAGCAATGAGACAAGGGGATCGAGAAATTAAAGAGAAAAAGACTGTAACAATCAAGAATTGCATTTATAACCAAACTTGAGAGAAATATATAAGAACTAATCTCCTCTGATTGTGCTGAGAACGATTTTCTTTAGTGTAAACTTATCCATCTTCATTATCTTGTCATCTGAATCCACTTTAGTGTTTGTCTGATTCATTAAAACCCAATTTTCCAACTCACTCTCTACAAATTCATTGTTTTGAGCTTTTTGGGCCTAAGTCCATCCACCTTTTGGGTTAGGGACTTAAATTTGGTCTTTACATAAATAATAAGAATTAAAATAAGGATCATGTTAATGGATATCCTTAAGAAAATTTTCATTAGGAAACTTTTTATATCATTTTTATGAAAAATTGAAAAAACTATCAAAAAATTAATTGTTTCTTCTTTTCTTTTTTCCATAAAAACTATCCTAAAATGGTTCAATTAACATTTCCTTTAAAACCTTTTAAAAAAAATTTCCCTTAAAATAATAAATTAAGCATTAAATGTAGCATTTTTGTTAAAATTTAGGAGAACCATTAATGATATTTCACATAAATTTTTTATTTCTAATAAAAAAAGGGTTTTGCTAACGAGTGCCTTTAGGGCACTCATTAATAATCCATTTTAGGAAAGTTTTGATACCACTTTTATGGGAAATGAAAAAGCTGTCAAAATATTAATTACTTTTTTTTCATTTCTCATAAAAACTTTCTTTATATGGATTATTAACCGGTGCCCTAAGAACACTCATTAGCATTTTCCAAACATATGAAGAGATTCTCGAAAAACAGTGGTAGGAGATTTTCAAAGTCCAAGGGAACATGGGCTCTGCCCCCATGCTGGCACAAGTATGAACAAGACATGTATATTTTTTTATGGACATTACAAATTGGGCTAAGAAAAACCCGGTCAATTTTTAAGGTCAAAGAAAAAGCTCAATGTAAGCACTAAGCTGTATTATATGTATATGAATACGTGATGGTGCATCGATCTACGTCAATTTGGGTCACTCAGAAAAGGCTAATTAAAAAGTGTGATAAATTTGGTAAGAATGAAAGCTCCACAACTTGCATGATTGATATAAACGGAATAATTTTATTACCATACATTTTCACACATATTTTAATGTTACTGTCTTCATTGACAGACTGCATGTAAGTATTGGGGAAAAAAAATAGTTGGTCTACGTAATAGTGATTAACAGTCAATCACATTTTACCGCATAAAACAGAAATTTATGGCAAAGTATGTGTGTAAAAGTGTGTAGTACGCCGATACTAAACTATTCATAAATAATTATAACTCTGTGTTGAGACCGACCTTGAAGAAATTAGGATGCAAACGTGAGTCAGTCAATAGACTCAATATACTCAAAAGTGTGTTGTAAATTATGATCATATATTATAAAATAAAATAATGCAAATGTTATTGTCAGTCTCGAACTATATCAAATCTTGGCCGTTAATTATGACCATCTAACATGCATGTTACCTACACCAGGTCTCACCTTTTCTCTTCAGCCTCCTTAAATCAAAGACTTTCTCATATTTAGGTCACCATGACGATATAGGATGACACATTAAAATGATCCCCATTTGACACAAATTTATACTACCTCAAAAAATAATTACAAAAATTCACAAAAAATATATTTATGTGGCCATCAGAAATGGCTATCAAAATCTATCGTATTCGTATCTATAAATAAATAAATAAATAAATAAATCAAGTTTGGTTTCACAATAAGAGAAAAAGAGAAGAGGGTTTAACTAAAACATTTATTTTTGTTGACATATTTTGTAAACTAACGTATGTAGATTTGAACAAATGCTAAAGTGATGCAATATATATTATTTATTATAGAATAGAATTGGAACAAGTAACACAAAAGATATTGAGAAGATCAAGTGAGGAATATGAACTTTAAAGAATGATATCTGTTATAAAAGTAATACTTTTAGTATGGAAAATAGCTCCACTTAAGTACTGCAAAGTTTCCAACAATAACAGCACCACTTTTGAATAATAGTACCAAACTACTAAAGCTTTCACGCACATTTTGTTACACAACTGTCTTTGAATTTTTGAAAAATTGCAGAAGATTACGTAGAAATAACTCAACCCAAGTAATTTCATGAATGAAATGTATGAGAATGAGTTTAAATGTTTTTCAAAAACATGAGTTTTCAACCTAGAACTTCAAAACAAGGTTTTTAATCATCAAAATCACAATTTTTGCCAACCCTTAAACATATTTTGCATCAAACACCATAAAAAAATAATCTTGGATGGCCACACTAGTTTACACACAATCTCATGTACAAAGCTTAGCAAAGAATTACTTGTGATGTGTGTGCAACTAGTAAAAGCATGAGATACATATAAGGTGATATGTAGATAGTAATTAATCAAAAGTTCTACATTGTTCATCACACAAGTTTGAAAGTGACTATCACCTAAAGAGTTATATCATATAACTCCCACATCTCCTAAAAAACAAGCTTGCAATCATTTTTTTTTTTTTCCTTATACATTTTATGTAGATTTATCCTTTTTTTATTCCCTTTTTTTTTAAGGCTACACCTTATTTTCTTTTTGTGCATGTGCAACACTTTCTCGAGTACAAAATTTTATGATATGCACTAAGGTGTTCACAATTGGCTAGTAAACAGTGGTGAGATGGTTATTTATGTTTTTCTCTTAGGATTTTTTAGTCCTTACAATAAAAAGCATGTGACTTCAAAATCAAGATCATGTAATCAAAAACTATAAACAACTCACACATAACATGCACTACATAGCTCAAACAAGCAAAGTGCAGAAAAATAAGCTCATCTAAGCTTACCAAGGTATGTTATGCAAAGATAATAGGCCAACCTCAATTACATATTCATGATGTGCAATACAAAAGAAATAAAAATCTTTTTGGTTTCAAAAAAAAATTTTATGACCAAAACTAAAATGCACACATTATGCTAAATAAATAAATTGCAAAAGCAATGCATGACAATGCTCAACTATGCTATAGGGGGTACACAAATAAGAAATATCAATTTCTTAATTAACCTATGAGTACATGTACAAATTAGTACATACCCATACAAAATCATATTTATCTCAACATAACCATGCACTTAGTTGAGCAATACATACTATTCAAGTTTCTCCACAATGTCAAGCATATTCTAAATCAAGAAAGAGATATCATAATTCATGTAATCTTCAAGAAAAATAAAACTAGACACAAAATGAAATATTTTTGTCTTTTTGAAATTTTTCAATGTTTTTGGATTTTTTTTAAATAAAAAACAACCTAAAAAAAAAACCAAAAATAGAAACAAAACATGTCCACAAACAATTGAAAGAATTGAATCAAAGATAAGTAAACAACACTCACTTTAGCAAGTCTTTTCTCACCCATATAACACGAGTCTTCGGCTTTGTAGGTAAAAATCCATGAGAAGTAAAGTGTATTTGAGGGATTACACCAATCTTTTGAGAAAGACTAAAATCCTACAAATTCCTTTCAAAAGCCTTAAAAAGATCAACTGAAACAATAGTATCTTTTTTATTCAAATCATCACAATCAAAAACAGTAAGACACTTAAAATTATCAATGATAACAGGAATCAAGGATCAACACAAGGTATAATAACCTAAATCAAGAGCTAACCCACTCTGATACCACTTGTTAGGTTTTAGAGCCCTGTAAACTAGATTGTTTAACCTAATTAATTAATCAAGTGAATACTTAGGTTTATTATTCAGATCTAAGTTAATTCAATAGTCATATCATGTAAAGCAGTGAAAAAGTAAATAACACAACGATATGATGACTCAGAAAAACCAAATCGATAAAAAATCTGGAAATGATTTAACCTATCTATCCTCAAGGTAAAAAACAAATCCACTAGAAAAAATTTAAGTTTACAATAAGACTTAGACCACTAACATCCTATTATTATTACATGAAGAACTTACTACCACGACCCTATGATAGTTCCAAGTCTACGAACTACTTCTTTCCTTGGCCTTTGCAACACAAGCACTCACACTTATGATAAAAAACACAAACTCTCTTGTTTGTGACTCCAAGACTACACTTGGAGGTTTAGATCATCAGCACCTTTGATGATTAGAGAAGGCAGCAACTTCTACAATATCGGATCTTGAGATTCTTCTAAGAATAACACCAGTAGAAGACTTTAAAGAGTTTTTGGGTACAAAATCCTAGATCTACAAAAGAGGCACAATCTTCTCTCTCTAAAAGTCTTATAAAAACGTGCTTAGAGTTTCTTTTATATACTAGAAGAAGTAGATCTGAAACCCTAATCATTAATGGACTTGAACTGCTATTTGGGTCGACTTAAAATTCTGCAGACCCGTATTTTGATCGGTCGAGCTTGTTCTTTGATCGATCGAACCAAGCAAATTTTGAATTCTCTTTTTTGCAACTTGCTTGTTCTTGGATCTTGACTTATATCACCTTGAACATTGTCTAATAATACCTATAGACTCTATGATCTATATCTAAACAAGTTTGTGTTTACAGTTTGCCAATTGTTCTAAACTTTTAGAACCTAACAAATTTGACCTCCGTAGATTAACCCTTGTAGTGCTAAAAGTTTTCTTTCTTAGCACATAATTGGGACACGACATCCTTACTACATGATTCTCTCTTTCTTGAATCAACCACCTACAACTATAACATGATTTATTACCGAAACAGCACACAGCTGTTTTCACTCCACCAAAAAAAAAAAAAAATTTCTGGTTTAATCAAAATCCATTTTAAGGCAAATTGGATAGCTGGGCGGCTCAGCCAAGTGAGGTTGAGAACATGGGAGAATCAATTGGAGACAGCAAAATGAGTAGAGAAAAGAAAGCATATATAATATATATAACTAGTACAAATTTCTTGATATGTATTCTTTTTGTTCATTTCGTATAGAATTCCCTCTACCCACACAGATAAGTTGGATAATATATATTATACAAATGCTAAAAAAGAAAGCTAGATCAGCATGATCTTGTAATAAATGGTCATAGTTGATTCATCTTAATCATCGAATTTGATGGACTAAGAAGACTATAGGCATCATGATCCTTGTTAATGCTAACAATGTTGCATCTACGAGCTGGACTCGGCAGAATTAAGGAATAACCTTTAGCAAAGCCGCAACTAGGACTAAAATCCTCGCTGCTGTCCATCTCTGCCAACACTTTGTAGAACAAATCAACATCACAAGGGAGCACAAGAGGGCCTTCACAATTGTACCCATATTCCAATTCAGCATCCTCTAGCAGCATCGCGAACAAAGGATGGTTAACAAGCTTGGTCTTGATCACAAATCGTTGTTTTTGAGGTCCAACATAGACTGTGAAACAGCCTTCCGGAGCTACTTGACGATTCTTTTTGCGCTTTGTCAATGAACTGAAAGTGGTAGATGAAGATGAAAAACATTTTTTGTTGCCAGCTACTAGTGATAGACATCGTTTCCATGCCTTGAAAATCAAGGTGTTCCTGCACTTAACTTTTACAATTTCCATTTCTAGTGTTACTATTGAAGAATGACAAGAAAATATGGAATATGGAAGGAAAAGTGATTAATCTAGCTTGCTATATATATGCCAAATGGCAAGCTAAACTTAATTCTTGACCTATTTGTATAGCTCAAAATCCATATTGAATACTTACACGTATTTGATAATCTAAGTAAGAGAGATATATAGAGAGGTTTTGTAATGGAAAAATACTTTCAATTGAATATGTGAATCCAAAACTAGAAGAAAAAGGTTTTGAAATGAGAATCTGCATTAGTACATGTTATATATAGAGGCCCATACTCCATTTGCAGACTAATAATTTGGTATTTTGTCAACGCAATTGAACGCAGCAAGATTTTGAAAGGCCACTAGCAATCTTCAACGCTCATATGGTGGAAAAGAATATTATAATCTGAATATATGCATATGCTCCACAAATAAATTGTTGAAATAAAAGAACATCGTAGAGAAAGATACTTGCAGATAATGGTCAAAGCAATGAGTAGAAGACTGGGAGGTTATAAAGTAAGCCTTTATTGGAAATGGCATGGATGCCACATTATAAGTGGGAGTAGGTTTAATGAACTTCCTGGAATTTTACTATTTCTGATATTTTAACTAAAACAGGTTTAAAGAAAGTGATTATTAAACCATAATAAAACTTGTCATGTGCAAAAATGTTAACAAAATATGGTTTTTTTGGGTCTCTATTGCTTTTTTATCTAATTAAGTATGCAGTTTGATGATTATGGCAGTTACTAATATTCTTATTCAATCAATTTCTGGTGTAAATGTGGATTGAATTTAAGATCTCTTATTCAACAATTTGAAATTTTACTAGTTGAGTTAACTGAAACCTACTATTTTTATCTAAATATGAATGTTAACAATTATAGTAGTTATTGATAGGTAATTAAGGTATTTGTTAATAATATTTTGTTTTAATTGTAACAAGATTCTAATGGACATAAATATAGAATAAATTAAAACAAACTAATAATATGTGTGTAAAATAATGACATATGAAATTGTGAGACTTCAAAAATTTATATGATAAAATATTAAGAAGGTAATTATAAATGTCAAACGGGAAAGTTTAATTAAAAAAAATATGTTTTTATTTTATTTTTGACTAATTAAATATGAAATTTGATAATCATTGATAAGCATATATTATAATTGTATATTGTGAGATATCCAATACTTTTTTTTTTTTAAAACCAAAATCTTGTTTTTAGATTCCTAGAAGTTCATTAAACCTACTCCCACTTATAATGTGGCATCCACGCCATTACCAATATAAAAATTCCTAGAAGTTCATTAAAACATTAAAAGATTCCAAGAGGTTCCTGGATTCCTAGATAAATGGACTGAAACCAAATATATATATATATATATATATATTTTTTTTTTTTTTTGGGGAGATCTTTTATCTATAAAGGTCAATAAAAAATCAAAATTCTTTTTATTTATATATATATATATATATGTATATAGATTCTAGATAATGAGATTTTGAGGTGTATTGAAAACATTATATTTAATGTGATAATTGCCTCAATTAAAAAAGTTTGTTTTTACCAAGAGTTTTATAGCTCAATCAATACCTCCTGGTATTTCCAACAGAGATTTTGAGGTGTATTGAAAACATTATATTTAATGTGATAATTGACTCACTTAAAAAAGTTTGTTTTTACCAAGAGTCTTATAGCTCAATCGGTACCTCATGGTATTTCAAACAGAGACATTTAGGGCCCATTTGGTATATGTGGTTAAACATATGTTTTCAGTTTTTAAACAACATTACACGTATTTCTATACATTTTTTCACTCACATGTTTTTCCAAAAAATACAAACAACGTTTTTACCAAACAGCCCACTAGAATTTAAATCTTCCCACCCCAAACTATATATATATATATATATATATGAGTTGGGTTCAAATTATACCTGGTGTAACTCTAAGCAATGTTACACCACTCAATATTTTTTAATTGGATGTAAATATTGACAAATCCACCATTAGATTACATTAGTTTCGTATATTCTTCATATTTGCAAAATTTCGAGGTGATTAAAGATTAATAACCATGTTATCAATCAATTGTTAAAATTCAAATTTTTGTAGTTTAAAATAATGCATAAAAGATAAGTTTATAGATCAAATAGTAAATAGCATCCGATTGATATGAAAATTGGCATGCATGTTAAGAACATATAAAACATGTAATTCAACGGTTGGATTTTCAAAATTTTAATTCAATAACAAGTTATTGGGTGATGTAATATTGCTTAAAATTACACCAAGTGTAACTTGAATCCATTCTTATATATATATGAGTTCAAAGCTATTCATCTTCAAGATACAACAAATTCACCAAACTACAAAGAATAATTCCAATATCTATTAAAGATAATTTCTTATGAAATTGTATATATTTTTTATATTATAATTAACACCCTTAATTTATTGGCAAGGAAGAGTTATGACTTTTTATTTGAATTGACACATTCTTTGAGTATTATGACCTTTTTAGAATAATTCATAACCTTTTAGAAAATTAAAAATAGCTTTTTATGATCTACAAGTTTTGATCTAGTGCATTTCATCCTATTTTAATAATAAATAAATAAAATTATCATCCAATCTACACATGTCATGTGCCATGTGTGTGTCACTCATTGTTGTGTGTTCTAGAACCACATATCTATAGATTCTCTCAATTACTTTATTCATTAGTATTTATATTACTTTATATACACACAAAAGACTTTATAAACTTTTGAAGTCCAACACAAGCCTTAAAATACAAGCCCACTCATTTCTTCCATATCACATTCTATATTACATTTTTTTTTAAACAAACAATGCTTCCAATTCTTTTAATTCTTTAAATGAGAAAATTTTTTAACTAAAATATTTATTTATATATTTTTGAAAATATACTTTAAAATTATATATGAAAAAACAGAATATTAGAAGAAAAAGTTGAATATCCCTAGCTCTCCTACTTTATGTTTTATATATATATATATATATAGATATAATTGTACTTCTAATTAATTTGGTATTATTATTGTTCTTATTTGTCTTAAAAAACTAAGGTTTTTGAAAGTTATTGATAAACATTTTTTTTTTTTGAGAATCAGTTATTGGTAAACTTGAGTAAAAGTAAAGGATAAATAATAAGTTATGCCTTCAAAAAAAATTTATTATAACATCCAGCCCCAGGCTATAATTGAAAGAGCTTCATAACCTTCATCACTCAGAAGAATACTGAAAGTCTGAAACTATAAATGGCTTTAAGTTTTGAAATTTTTTTTATGATGGCTTAAACTCGACGTACTTGAACATTAAAGTCTTTCACTCTGCTGTATCTGCATGGGTTTAATTTACAGGTAATTTTCGTGCTGTTATTTTTAATAGGTATAGTCCTGCATGCATGTTTAGGCTGCAACAAGCTTTCAATTCTGATTTCTCTTCGCAATAGAAATGGTTTTAGACTTGGTTATCATAGTCTTGCAACTTGGTTATACCATAGTTGACCAAAACCTGGATGCAATAGATATGTTTTCAGACTTGGCTATCATAGTTGACCAAAACCTGGTTATCATTTTTTTCTAAACAACTTATTTACTTATAAAAAATAAAAATAAAAACAATTTTTTTCCCTAATAATAATTAAATATAATTTTGCAGTTTATTGTTCAATGTAATCACATTATCTAATGTTTAATAGAGGAATTTAAAGTAAATCTAATTAAGGAATTGTATAAATTTTGCCAGTTTCTAATTTCTTTCTCAAATTTATATATATTGCTACCCATGTCTGAAAACAGAATTAACCTAACAAAAACAAAACTAAAGAAACAAGAAAACATAAACACAAATAAGTGTACATGCACATGAAGTAATCAACCTCAATCTACATCTTTCCAATTTTTTTATTTTTTATTTTATTTTTTATAGAGTTTTAATCTATGGTGTCCATGTCTAATGATTATGTTGTGCTTTTATTATCAAATCAAAACACCAATCAGTTTTTAGTATAGACAAGGTTTGAGAATTGTACTCTAAATTTCTTATTCAACCATCATAAATTTTATCAATTGAGTTAACTAAAACTCACCAAAAACATTAATACCAGCAAAAACAAATATATACGTTAAATACTTAAATGTGATGGCATTACCATATACCGGGAAGATATAAGCCATAGGGTTATTTTTATTAAGAGGCTATCAATTTCCCTTCTTCCAATATTCCTTCAGTCATATATTTATATTTCTTTTCCTTGACCATAAAGGAGGAGCTGAATATCATTAAACTAAACAATAATAAGTTTAAAGGACAGGTTATATAGTTAATTCAATAAAATTTCAAACTGCAATGTTGGAACTTGGAACATTTAGTGCACATGTGAACAACTCTGGAGGCCTAATTTTTTTTTTTATGGAAATACATCCACTTACAATGACACGCTAACTCCAAAACTGCTAATCAACTCTGGGGGCCTAATATTTTTTAATCATCGTCAAATTTTATATTTGGTACAATCTGGACTAGCTATCAAATAAAAAATTGCGTAAATTTATCATTTTCCATTATGAGAAATTTTTACTTAAAACTGGTAGGTAGCCGCAGTTCAACTAATCTAAAACAGGAAATTCAATGTTCCTAGACAGAGGCTGAAGTAACTGACTGAAAAAAAATAAAAATTAAAGACCACGACTATTCAATTCTTGGTTGCTGAAGTAACTGATTGTGAAAAAAAATAAAAATTAAAGACCACGACTATTCAATTCTTGGTTGAATTGTATATTTAGAGTATATTTGTGAATAGCTTGTTTAGCAGAAATTGAAAACTTTTTGCTAAAAGTACTATAAATAAATCTAAAATAGTACAATGAGACTAGGGGCGGCGCTACCCCTTGTTCAGAGGGTTCAAATGAACCCCCTAACTTCAAAAAAAAAAAAAATTGATATATATATATATATATATTTTTTTTTAGTTTAATACATTAATTTTTTCTTTAAAATATTTTTACACACCCTGATATAAATCTTATACACCCTTATTACAAGTAATTCTAACTCTAAAGTAAGAATAAGTGTTTGTGAATTGTAAGTATCACCCTTTATTATAAATTTTTATTATATATGTATGAGTATGTCTAATATTGATTGTGTGCATTATTTTTTTTTTTTTATAATGTCATTTGTGTGAATAATAACGTGTACGTGGATGTTTGTGTGTACAGTATAAATATAATATAACTTTGTATAATTTAATAATTAGGAAATAGAGAAGATTTTTTACATGAGTGTGTATAGTTATCATGTTATAATAACTTTTTGTCATAAAGTAAGAAAAATTCAAGAAAAAAATTGCAAAGTAGTGATTATTCAAGTATTTGATTGGTTAAGTAAACACGTAGTGAATTATTTTATTTATAAATGAGTGTGGTTGTGTGCATCAATAATTAACATAGAGCCAATGAGTTGAGTTTAGTCATTTAGTTTAAAATATTTTTATAAAAACAATGACAAATATATAATATTAACTGCATAAAAATAAAAATTTAAACAAACTTAACAAAATAAGATGGTCATAGCTACCTGTAAGGTCACATTTTTCAAGCCTGGCCTAAGATGCATGGGACCTTAGACTAGTGAGCCCGGTACAATGAATTTGTAGAGAGCGGGTCAAAGAACTAGACTTTAGTATATGGTCAACAGTTATCACGGTATTCTCCACGATAAAAAAAAGCTGAGGTGGACTGAGTTTTTCAGAGAGGATTGGTCCTCGGCATGAAATGGGGTGCTTTTCCTAGTGCCTCTGGTTTGTTGTTTGGGGGGGGGGGGGGGGGGGGTTTCCCCCCATCCTTCTGTTTCCCTCCACTCCATTTTATAGTAGTTTCCTTCCTCATGGATGGGGTTCCTAGGTAGGTACTTGTCCCATCAGCCCTTCCCTCTAGTTGTTGGGAGTGGTTGTAAAAACAGAAAGACATGGCCAGGTCAGGCACAAGGCACTGAACGTAATGATGACAGCCTTTCCCTCAGACATTTTCCTTTTCTCTGTTGTCCTTTTCTGCTTTCAGTACTTGTCCTATTCCGTGGGATGATCTGGAGTGTCATTGCCAATAGCAGGTTGCCTCCTTTATCCTCGGCTTCATCCATGCTGAGGAAGATTCTCCCTATGACTGAGGAGGGGTTTTTCCTTGGGCTAGGCCCTTGGCCCAATGTAGACATTAATATGAACCTCCGGGTCTTTTACCCCCCACAATAACCCCTTAAAATCCTGTTGTCCGGCTCCTTGGACAGAGAGGAGGGTTTTGGTGACATTGGGCCTTTGTCACGGCTTGCCAAGTCTTGTTCTCCATAAATGCCAGAGCCTCTTCGCTTGCCTGAGGCACGTTCCTGGCTATGAGACATTCTTTTAGTCTATCCAAGCCGCGTTCCTGTCGTTTCGGTGTACGAGGCGCGCTTTTATTAGGATCTCTTTACGAGGCGACGCAAATCCAACGGCTGAAGGCTACTTTGGAAATTGAGCGAGATTTATCTCGCTTGTAATTCCTTCTTGGAGATTTGGGCGAATTGATTGCCACCGGACTTGCCCCCTATATTAGACATATGGGGAGAAATCATTCTCCTTTATTCGCAGATCCTTGAGTTTTTTCAGGTTTCTAACTCCCCAAATACTCCCCAAGTTTCCACCGTGAGAGTGACTGAGATTTAGAATGGCCCAGTCAAGGCAAGGGAGGCAAAGGCTAAAGATATTTTTCCCCTTCGACTGGACAAGAAAGGAGTCTGTCTTCCTTCAGCCTAAATCCGAAGCAGGTGTAGGTCGCATCAGATTTTTGGTGCGACACAATTGGGACTTTCATCCTGCACTGTGTGTCACGCATGCAAGGGTTCGAGTTTCCCATCGCCGGTACCATCCATACTTGCTCGATTGCTGCTGGAGTAATACATGCTTGATTACTGCTAGAGGAAGTATGGGGATTTGGCGTTCCTGCTTCTTCTTCTCTTACATCGTCAATACTATCCAGACTTGCTTGGTTGCTGCTAGAGCAAGGTCATGGATCAGGTGCCTCCGCTTCTTCTTCTCTTCCACCGCTGGTGCCATCCATACTTACTCTATTGCTGCTGGAGCTAGATTGAGGATTTATCGTTCCCGTGTATCCCTTTTTTTTATAGTCGGCTTCTGATATAGGCTTGTCTAAGTCTTTTTATGTACATTGTACTTTTCATTTATCTAATAAAAAGGTGATTTTATTTCATTTTGCATACCATTTCTTTCCAGCAATAATTGTTTTATGAATGGATGTGCAGGTGTCTTTTCTTTCGAATAGTACTTAGAACTGATGCCATTGATGGTAGAGAGTCGTCACTCTGAACCTATCAAAACTGACGGGTACAGCAACACTGACTTTAGGTAGGTTGATTATATAAGACTAACCGGGAAAAACATCCACATGTTCTGTGCTGCGAACAGAGTGACTGCTTGAGGACATGTAACCTATAGTAAGCTGTCCGAGGGGATCACCGGGTAATAGGGTTCTTTTCCACGTTTCCGATGATATTTATAGCTTTAACTTGCTTTAGGCGTCTGGTCCGAGGACCAAGGCATGATTGAACTTAGCTTGAACGCTTAGAATGATACCATCGCGTGTTAGTTTCCACAAAACCTGAGGTCCGAGGATCACGCAAGACCTTCGTCCAGTCTAGGACTTAGGTTTTTGGAGTGACTAGTTTCCCCATAGGTTTGAGTCTGAAGACCATGCAAAACCTTGGTTCTGTCTAGCACTTAGGCTTTTAGAGTGACTAGTTTCCCCATAGGTTTAAGTCTGAGGACCATGCAAGACCTTGGTTTTGTCTAGCACTTACGCTTTTAGAGTGACTAGTTTCTCCATAGATTTGAGTCCGAGGATCATGCAAGACCTTGGTTCTGTCTAGCATTTAGGCTCTTGGAGTAACTAGTTTTCTTATAGGTTTGAGTCCGAGGACCATGCAAGACCTTGGTTCTGTCTAGCACTTAGGTTTTTGGAGTGACTAGCTTCCCCATAGGTTTGAGTCCGAGGACCATGTAAGACCTTGGTTCTGTCTAGCACTTAGGTTTTTGGTGTGACTAGCTTCCCCATAGGTTTAAGTCCGAGGACCATGCAAGACCATGGTTCTGTCTAGCACTTAGGCTTTTGGAGTAACTAGTTTCCCCATAAGTTTGAGTCTGAGGATCATGCAAGACCTTAGTTCTATCTAGCACTTAGGCTTTTGGAGTGACTAATTTCCCCATAGGTTTGAGTCCGAGGACCATGCAAGACCTTGGTTCTGTCTAGCACTTAGGCTCTTGGAGTGACTAGTTTCCCCATAGGTTTGAGTCCGAGGACCATGCAAGACCTTGGTATTTAGGCTTTTGGAGTGACTAGTTTCCCCATAGGTTTGAGTCTGAGGACCATGCAAGACCTTGGTTCTGTCTAGCACTTAGGCTCTCGGAGTGACTAGTTTCCCCATAGGTTTGAGTCCGAGGACCATGCAAGACCTTGGTTCTGTCTAGCACTTAGGCTTTCGGAGTGACTAATTTCCCTAAAGGTTTGAGTCCCAGGACCATGCAAGACCTTGGTTCTGTCTAACACTTAGGCTTTTGGAGTAACTAGTTTCCCCATAGGTTTGAGTCCGAGGACCATGTAAGACCTTGGTTCTATCTAACACTTAGGCTTTTGGTTTGGCCCTCAGCTTCTTTCTCCGGAGGGGATTCAGTGGACTAGACTACTAGGCCTGCGAGAATTAGCCCCTTGTCAAGTGCACGAGGCACACTCTGACATCAGAAGCCCCTGGGACCATGTTTCGCTTAGCAACCCTTCCCGCGTCATCAACGCTTCGAAGTGTGGACCTGAGTGGAAGCTGAGTTACGACAATGACGGTGTGTTTTAGGAAATAATGGGGAGGCTTTCATGTAGCTTGTACCACCGCCATAATGGTCTTCCTGAGGGACTTCTACTGACAGGAGCTTGATCCCACCGTGATTAGTCGTTGCACTTACTAACACACAAGCCCTTCCCACAGACGGCGCCACTTGTAGGGTTACGTTTTTCAGGCCCGACCTAAAATGCATAGGACCTTAGACCAGTGAGCCCGGTATAATGAATTTGTAGAGAGTGGGCCAATGAACTAGGCTTTAGTATATGGACGACGGTTATCACGGTGTTCTCCACGATCAAGCTGAGGTGGACATGAAATAGGGAGCTTTTCTTGGTGCCTCTGGTTTGTTGTTGGGGGGGGGGGGGTTCCCCATCCTTTTGTTTCCCTCCACTCCCTTTTATAATAGTTTCCTTCTTCATGGATGGGGTTCCTAGGGTAGGTACTTGTCCCATCAGTCCTTCCCTCCAATTGTTGGGAGTGGTTGTAAAGGCAGAAAGTCATGGCCATGTCAGGCACAAGGTACTGAACGTAATGATGACAGCCTTTCCCTCAGACATTTCCCTTTTCTCTGTTGTCCTTTTCTACTTTTAGTACTTGTCCTGTTCCATAGGATGATCTGGAGTGTCATTGCCAATAGCAGGTTGCCTCCTTTATCCTCGGCTTCATCCATGCCGAGGAGGATTCTCCCTATAACCGAGGAGGGGTTTTTCCTTGGGCTAGGCCCTTGGCCCAATGTAGACATTGTGCAAGGATAGTGAACTGATGGTAAGGAAATTAAGGGTAGAAGTGATTGTGGGTAGCTGAGTTCGAGGACAGCTTTGCCTCCAAAATAGAAAGAATGAGGAATGAGAGAATAGAGATAGGAATTAGGTTGAATCAATGACAATTTGCTTGAATTCTTATTAATGACCAATCTAGCCTTTATACAAGAGTATAACTCTGTTTTGACTGCATAACTGCCCGTGACTACATAATTTCCCCTGTTTTGTTCCCTAACCAACTGACCTAACTAACAACAGTTACAAATCTCAACCTAATTAATCATAGTTACAGTATTAACCACAGTTAAGCCCTAGTTAACAAGTACAACCAACTAATACAACCATCAACTTGTACAACAACCAATACAACAGTTACAACAATATCATTATAAAGTGATCCTAACAAGACCCCCTCCCTTAGAGCACCTTGCCCACAAGGTGAGGAAATTTGGCTTGCAAATCATAAAGGACTTCCCAGGTAGGATCTTCCTTGCACTCACCTTGCCACTAGACAAGAATTTGAGTCACAGTCCTGCTTCTTAACTGAATAGATTTTCTGTCCAAGATCAGAACAAGTTTTGGGATAGGCACCAAATCTGCATTTATAGCAGGCAGTGTAGGCCAAGGCACCACCTTGTCTCCCAACTTAGCTTTGAGGCAGGAAACATGGAACACAGGATGAATGAGAGATCCCGAGGGCAAGTCCAATTTATTAGACACCTCCCCAATCCTTTGAATGACCTGAAATGGCCCATAGTACCTTGGAGCCAACTTCCCAAGTTTCTTATGATGCACTGAGAATTTATATTATTTTCTATTCCTCCTACTTATGTAGAATTTATTTTAAATTTGGAAAATGCTGTTTTGTATGCCGACAAGCTAACCTTTGTCCCCATCTATTACTACTGTTTAGTAAATAGACTCGATCGTACTTTTATATATCCCAAATGAATTGCTTTGATATGCTTTGAGACTTTGACTAATTACTTGGGCGATGGTAAATAGATTCATTTAATGTCACAAATATAATTTTTTGGACTTCCTCTTTTCTTTTCTTTTTTGTTGTTGTTGTTGTGGATATATGATAGAAATTCTAATTTAGCCTAATTTAAGTGTATATGTGTGTGAAACTCCCGTTTGAAGACTTGAACCCCAACTCTTACTCCCCACACTTTACAAGCACTTATACTTGTGGAGCGACCTCTGCACCAAGACTTGGACTTCCTAACAAGTAGCAATAGCCTATTATATTTCTTCACCTCAATTTTTATGCTTTATAAATTAATTATTTTCATCAATGCAAATATATATATATATATATATATATAAAATTTTCGACATGAGGTTAATCGATTGACTAAATTAATAATATCAACAGCATTTTGTCCCCTCCATGGCTTTCACAAATAATTGAAATAAAGTCAAAGAAGTATATCTTTCTAAAATTATATAAAACTTGACTAGCTTTGAGTATATATGTGACATATACTCAGGACTAAATTCCATTTTATTAAGCTTATAAGCCCCATTTATCACTCAAAAATTATGTTTAAAATTTTGACTTTATTTATAGGAAAGCAACAATGTCACGAATGGCTGTTATGTATTACATCAATCATAATGATATATTAATTTAGAATTTAAACATGGGAGTCACATTGATTTGAAATAATTTTCAATAAAATATAATTTTCAATTATAGTGTAAGAAGATTGTATTTCCAGGCTAATATGATTGTTCCAATGGGCTAATAGATCCCCGGATTCATGACAATGATAGTTTGAGGACATTAGCACCAATGGTGTATCGTCAAATTGCGCCATTATACTAGGCCTAAAGATTTGGGTATATGATGAAACCTTGCTACCTCAAGTTGTTTTATTATTTTTTTTTTTACCTTTTTTTTAATTAATCACTTATAGGGACATTTAGTTCGTTGTGATGTGCTCTTAATGTAACGCATATTACGATTATATGACATTAAAATTTTTTGTTTATTTTATTTTTTCTAACATTACCATAATTTAAAATTACAAAATATATCACATCATTTTAATCTCATCAACTTTCTAAACAATGTAAAGTTATATTCTTGTGTTAAGATATTAATATATTATTACAATAACATAATATTACGACGTAATGGCAAACCTGTTAGGTTCTAAGACTTTAGGAACTAAATGTATTAGGGTGGGGTTTGGATTCGGTGTCTACATTTATAAGTCTACGTTTTTTGGCTTTTTTTTTTTTTTGGTTTTCACGCGTTTCAGGGCGTAATGCGGCTACTGTTCATGAACATTAGCCGCAAAGGTTGACTTTTCCATGGTAAACAGTGCACGGGTGCACTATTCACGGACCCACAAATTCCGCTTTTCAGCAACTTTTTCATTAAAAATAGGTCCTATGGCACTATTCACACATTTAAAAATTATTTTGCTATAATATTTTCAGTTTCAGTAAAAATAAGTTCAATCCAAACAGACCCTAGAACTTCATTTTGTATATGTTGGCAAACCATGATCAAAACAATGAGTTTAGGTTTAGGTTTGCTCAAAGTTTGTTTAAGTGTAAGTTTGAATCGAGTGTTTTGCAGGAATTTACTATGTAAAACTGCAAGGCTCGATCGATCGAAACAGGTAGTTCCAGAATTCTGCAAAAAAGTTTTAAACGTGGCTCAAGCCCAATAAATGTGTAGGGTTAAGTGTTTTACTCCTAATATAAAAGGAAAAACCCTAACCACGTTTTAAATGTCTTTGAATAATTGTGTGTTTGCTCTTGTGTGAGATTTAAGAGGTGTTTACCTTAGAACACACAAAAAGCTCTACCAATATCAAGATTTGGTGGTGGTTCAGTTGCTGCATAAAGAACCTTCAAAAAACAACAAAACCCTTGAGAGGTGTCTTAAAGTCACAAGTAGGAGAACTTGTGCTGCAGTTGATTCAAGAAAGAAATAGTCTGTGAATTCGGAGATGGCACATGGTCGTGGTTGTAAGTTTTCTACTTGAGGTAGCATTAGGATGTTAGTGGTCTAAGTTCTTTTGTAAAACTTCAATTCTTTCATAGTGGATCAATTTTTACCCTGAGAATAGCTAGTTCAAATCCTCAAAAGGTTTTTAACCCGTTTGGTTTTTCTGGGTCATTAGTTCTTTGTGTTCTTTATATTTTCCGCTTTATGTTTATTTGTGTTTAACCTAATCTTGAATAACAATCTTGTTAATCAATTTAGTTTAATATTAGGTTAAACATATTGTGACAAGAGGTCTAAAAACCTAACAGAACCAAACGCCTCTTAGTGGATAGAATAAATCAAAGGAGATGGTATTCCCTATTTCAAGTGTACACACCATCTCTCTCACAGCAAGTGGGACCAACCTGCTGTGAAAGAGATGGTGTATACACCCAAAATAAGATATAATTTTTCAAATCAAAGAGGGCAATACTCTAAAAAATTAATAACATTCTCATATATCCAATATTTGCATTAATTTTCTCATAATATATTAGTGCTATTATAAGGTCTATATGATGTAAGAGATACAATGTTTGTGTAGATGCAAGATATATATATATATATATATATATATATATTCATACAAAACAAACATTTATGTTGATTTTGTTTGACTTGAGCATTTGCATCAAACAATGCAAAACAAAAAAATATATCAATTTTACATATTTAAGCCCCAAAATTACTTACATCAGTCAAGCTAAAAATGTGTACATTTGTTAAAATTGCTATAATAATCAAGTAAATTTACACTATCACTGTTCATTTTGTATTTGATTTTTCATTCTTTCTTTACGTATTTCGAGGATGAAGAAAGATTGTAAATGGTAGTTATTATGTGTAAAGAAAGAGAAACAATAAAAAAAAAAAATCAAGAAATTGTTATTTTAATGAATGTAGTGTAAAATAAATAATATAATGTGAGGTGTTTTGAAATAGGGTGTTTTGAAATGTGATTATATAAAATATAAAAAGTAGGTTTTTATACTAAAATAAACAAATTTTTTTGTACAAGTTGATGTGAATGCTAACCTATATGCTTATGTAGAGATGGAACTATCCTGGGGCTGAGGGGACCATCCCCCCCCCCCCCCCCCTAACTTTTGATAAAAAACCCTTTAGTATACAAAAATTCATCAGACCACCACTTACCGAGCTATCTTCAATATTTTATAGTCTTTCTTTTTGTCTTCTGCTTCATCTTCTTCTTTCTTCTTCTCTATCCTTTTCTTTGTTTGTTCAACAAATTTGGTTTGGCCCCTTTAATTTTCATTTCTTGTTTTATCTACTTAGCTCACGTGAGAGTAATAAATGATGAAAGTAATTTCTATAACCTTTCACACATTGTCTTTTACAGCTTTGATTCCACCACCTTCAGGACACGTGCTAAGCTTTTAACCTCTACCTTTTTGCATCTAATTTTTTCAATATATCTAGGCATTCATGTTTAAAAAGGAACATGTTATTATAATATAATAATTGGTTTCAAAAGATATATATAATAATTGTTATTATTGGTTATATCATTTGTCTTTATTGATAAGATATATCATTTTTTATAACAAAGATATACCAAACTATTGTTATAAATAAACCCGAAATGGTACTTGATTGGTACTCAAACACATTATTCTCTTAACCAAATTGAAACGGTCACTGTACAAAATTGACTCATTTTTTGTTTTTAAACAATTCTCTCTTAGTCGAGAGCTCTCTGCCCTCTCTCAACTCTCATTCATTCTCCTAATTGTATAATATAGATTTTACTATATAAGTTTTATAAATTGATGTGTCATAATTAAAAAAAATTAATATAAATACTAAATTATTATTTGTTGAAATGACACTAATTACATTAATTACCATATCAATTTGTAAACTTTTTGTTAAAAATTTTCTAGTAATTTTAGCATTTTTCTAATTGCATATTAGCACATTGATAGTTTGTTAGTGCCAAATGGATAGTAACTTGCATTTTCATTATATATATAAATAAAATAAAATAAAAAATTATCATATTTGCGCCCCCCCCCCCAAAAAAAATCAAAATCTTGGTTCTGTCCTTGTGCTTATGTACAATTATTTTTAGATATAATTGCAATAAAAAATAAAATAAAATAAGCTATATCAGACTTATTTTACATGATTTATTTTGCTTAAAAAATTGAACTAGACCAAAATACAATTGTACAGGCGATTGTGTAGGGAAATGTGGGTATAACAATCTCTAACTCTCAAGGTTTGTGGTTAGGGTTTTCTCTCTGAAGCACTCCTCAACATCTGTGAGTAATGTGGGTATATATAGTGTAGGTACAGAAAGTGTGTATCAGATAGGACAATCTGGCAAAACAGAATGTTCGTGAGTGTCTCGCGGGAAGGCCTTACCCGTGGGCTATTCACGAAATACAGCTGTCTCCATCCTGTCCTAACTCTTCGCATTCCAGTCATATGCAAGGCATATGCATCATTTTGCAGGATGCTTAGTCGCAAGCTACCTGCGAAAACTCTTCAGTCTTCAATTTGCTTGAGTCTTCACTTTCTCTCTCTTTCTCTCTCACAACCCTTACAATTAAATCTCACATTAAATACAGTGTACAAAATATTGAACATAATTATAATCAAATTTGGCACGGAGATAAAGCCAATAAAACATATAGTTGTAAATTACAACTTTACAATCACCATCACCACCAAACCACAACAACCCATAAATCACCAGCCACCACCACCAACATAGCATTGCTGCCACACAAACACAAGAATATCAACAAACTTTCCACACCCACCAAACCACAACCAACCATCGAGATCTATACCCACCACCGAATCACTAGCCACCACCGCCAATCAAACACTACCATCTCCCTCGCTTCCCTCTCTTCCTCTATCAAACCCACATAGCCAAACCCACCACCCATAGCCGCTGCACGACACCACAGAAACCACTGGAATGACCACCAACTAAACCCACCACCTAAACCAACCCAGCAACCACCGAAGCCCCCCACCAAAGCCAACCCAACCACCATCGAATCCAACCCAACCACAACCGACTCAACTGATTCACTTACAACCAATTTAAGTGATTCAACCCAACCCAACAAGCACCAATTCAACCCACGGCCACCCATGGCAACCCACAACCCCACGAACCCACGACCACCAAACCCAAGACCCATGGCAGCCCATAGCGATTTGAATCCCACCCACCCAAAGCCTTCACACTGATTTGTGCCACACCAATCTGAAGCCCAAACGCCAATATTGAGAAAGAGGAGAAGCTTTCATTGTGAGAGGAAGAGAGGAGAGAGTGTGGGAGAAAGAGAGGTGAAAAGAAAGAAAGTTTGAAAGTGAGAAGAAGAGAGAGAGTATGTGAGATTAAAAAACTAATTTTTTCTTTACAATCCCATGAACAGTGAGGTTGCATATATGCAACCTCACTGTAGCTAGGATGTAAAAAATTTTTGGGTTTACATACCCGAATAGGGCATGAATTTAAAGGTTTAGTTGCTAAAATAGCAATTGGAAGGTGTTTACACCACAATGCTAGTGCTCTTAAAGCATCCCCAGTGAGGTTGCTAAATTGACCCCCCCCCCCAAAAAAAAAAAAAAAAGTCCATTTAGCAACCAATTCTCCAAAATTGTGGCTACAACAAAGCAACTAAACTTAAAAAGATTTAACTTTGAGCTAGCAACCCACTATAGCTCAAAACTCAAAATAAAAAATAATATTTAAATGTAGAATGTTAAAAAAAAAAAAGTATTTTAATGTATTGATTATTGTGGTTGTTGGTTATTGTGTTAAATATATTATTTTATTGTGTTATTTATATTATTTTAATGTGTTAAATATTAATATAAAACCTTTGCTGTAGAATGTACTATAAAGTAAGTTGTTAAAATAGATAAAGTATAGCTTTGAGGTGCTAAAAATTAAATCTTTTAGATGACTTACTTTGGATGTTCTTAGCTTTGAAGATGGGACATGACTTTATGACCCTTCAAATGGGTCATGCTGTCAAATCATAGGATTTGATGTTGCATTCTGGATAGCACATTTTTCATTAGGCCATAGCAGGACATCTTCAGAGTTCAGGTAGAACAAAATACCAATAGCCTTTTTCAACCCAAAAAAAAAAAAAAAAAAACCAATAATCTTTCCTTTTATTATTTGTGAGGTATTATTAAATCTTAATTTTTTGGATGTCTTCATATGAATTGAGTCCAACCATTCTTTGGACATAAGTGGACCTTTACATCAAATGCTCCAATAAATGTAAGCGTGATGGGAAGGTGTAGCTTATTCATTGCTCCAAAGCTAAACTTACTATTTAATAATAAATCTTTTTTTGGGGGGGTATATTACCATTTAATAATCTAAACCATAACCATGTAGCATAACCATATTATAAATAGTGATTCCTAAGGATAATAAGATCAAAATCATTAACATGTTAAAATTAGTTTTTGAGTTTCACTTCATCTTATTTAATAAGATAATAATATCTCATGCAATGAATATATACAATGTTCATATAATATACATAGAGAATTCTATATGCAAATGTGATTTCCTTCAAACCAGTGTATAGGAATCTCCTCTAATTCATTATGTGGCAATTTATTATTATTATTATATTTTTTTTTAGAATGTAAACCTCGAATACATATTATTATTATTATTTTTTTGAGATAAAAAGTTTCAACCTATGACGTCCGTTTCTTATGATAACTTTTTATCATCAGACCAAAATACCAATCAGTTTTTGATGTAAGCGGGAATTGAACCCCAGATCTCTTATACAACTATTAGAGACTTTACCAGTTTAATTAGATGGGTTATGTATGACATTCTTCTCTATAAGATTTAAAAAAAAATAATAAAAAATAAAAAACATATGACTATATGACATATAAATTGTAGGGGTATTGGGCCCAGGAGCTTATTTTCTATATATATATTGGGCCTAAGACCCAAGCCAAGGACAAGGGGTCATCCGAGGAGGAGTAAACATGGTCAAGGATGCCCGTATTAATAATTGAAGAAGTTAGTTTTGATCATAATGGCCCAGGAGGTTGGGCCAAGGATGAATTTCTCATCGACTAACCAAAGCCAAGGTTCTTAGAGGTGGCCTACCGTCCAGGGGAATGTTCCAAGAAGTTCTGTTGGTATTGGTAAGCGTTGCAGAAACAAAGGACAGATGGGAGTCCTAAAATATCTAAGGAGAAAGCTGCTATCACGCATTAAATGATCTGCAGCTAACTTTCTGACCGCATTAATGTGGAGGTAATATTTGAACAGTGGTTTTCAGCCTTATAGCTACTACGTAAAAACTTTAGGAAAGTACTGATGAGATAAGTATCAAACACCAACCATCTAGTCTACATGTGGAGGGTAAAGATGAAAGAGGAAGAGAGTATAAAAGGAGAAAGAAGCAATGAGATAAGGGGATCGAGAAATTAAAGAGAAAAAGACTGTAACAATCAAGAATTGCATTTATAACCAAACTTGATAGAAATATATAAGAACTAATCTCCTCGGATTGTGCCGAGAACGATTTTCTTTAGTGTAAACTTATCTATCTTCATTATCTTGTCATCTAAATCCACTTTAGTGTTTGTTTGATTCATTAAAGTCCAATTTTTCAGCCCACTCTCTACAAATTTATTATTTTGGGTTTTTTGGGCCTAAGTCCATCCACCTTTTGGGTTAGGGACTTAAATCTAGTCTTTACATAAATAATAAGAATTAAATAATAAGAATTAAAATAAGGATCATGTTAATAGATATCCTTAAGAAAATTTTCATGAGGAAACTTTTTATATCATTTTTATGAAAAATTGAAAAAACTATCAAAAAATTAATTATTTTTTCTCTTTTTCCATAAAAACTATCCTAAAATGGTTCAATTAACATTTCCCTTAAAACCTTTTAAAAAAAATTTCCCTTAAAATAATAAATTAAGCATTAAATGTAGCATTTTTGTTAAAATTTAGGAGAACCATTAATGATATTTCACATAAATTTTTTATTTATAATAAAAAAAACATATGAAGGGATTCTCGAAAAACAGTGGTAGGAGATTTTGAAAGTCCAAGGGAACATGGGCCCATTATTGCCGCCCTGGTCCCCCCTGGCTCTGCCCCCATGCTGGCACGAGTATGAACAAGACATGTATATTTTTTTTGTGGACATCACAAATTGGCTGGCTAAGAAAAACCCGGTCAATTTTTAAGGTCAAAGAAAAAGCTCAATGTAAGCTGTATTATATGTATATGAATACCTGATGGTGCATCGATGTACGTCAATTTGGGTCACTCAGAAAAGCCTAAAAAGTGTGATAAATTTGGTAAGAATGAAAGCTCCACAACTTGCATGATTGATATAAACGGAATAATTTTATTACCATACATTTTCACACATATTTTATCATAACTATCTTCATTGACAGACTGCATATATATAAGTATTGGAAAAAAAAATAGTTGGTCTATGTAATAGTGATTAACAGTCAATTACAATTTACCGCATAAAACAGAAATTTATAGCAAAGTGTATGTATAAAAGTGTGTAGTACGCCGATACTAAGGGGCCGTTTGGATTGAGTTTTTTGATAACTCAATTCTCAGTTTCCATAACTCATAACTCAAAAATTGTGGGACCCATAGCAAAAAGGTTGTTTGGCCAAACGATAACTCTGTTTCCATAACTCTATTTCCATCACTCAATTCTCTGATTTTTGAGTTACGAGTTATGGAAACTGAAAACAACAAAATGCTGTTTTCAGTTTCCATAACTCATAACTCAATGGCATTTCCGTAAATAAACACACATGAGGGACCCACAGCCGCAACTTTTGACCACCTTTTGACTTTTTTTTTTTTTTTTTTTTTTTTTTTTTTTTTTTTCTTTGGCGTTGGTTTTTTTTTTTTCTGGGTTCTGGGCTTTTTTTTTTTTTTTTTTTTTTTGTTTTTTTTGGCTGTCTCTTTTTTTTTATTTTCTTTTTCTGGGTTGGCGTTGGCTTTTTCTTTTTTTTTTTAAGTACCTAGACTCACCAAACTTAGTGAAAAAAAAAAAAAAAAAAAAAAAAAAAAAAAAAAAAAACCCAGACCGAACAGCCAACCCAGGAGGGAAAAAAAAAAAAAAAAAGAAGCTGCTAGTGAAAAAAAAAAAAAAAAACACTGTACCGTGACAGGTGTGGGCCCTCCAAATAGTGTGAAAAATAGTGAGTGATGAAAACTGAGCGATGAAGGCAAACAGATGTGAAAAATTGAGTGATGAGTGATGAGTGATGGAACTTGAGTGATGGAAATTGAGTGACGAAAATTCCTTACCCAAACAGGCCCTAAACTATTCATAAATAATTATAACTCTGTGTTGAGACCGACCTTGAAGAAATTAGGATGCAAACGTGAGTCAGTCAATAGACTCAATATACTCAAAAGTGTGTTGTAAATTATGATCATATATTATAAAATAAAATAATGCAAATGTTATTGTCAGTCTCGAACTATATCAAATCTTGGCCGTTAATTATGACCAGCTAACATGCATGTTACCTACACCGGGTCTCACCTTTTCTCTTCAGCCTCCTTAAATCAAAGACTTTCTCATATTTAGGTCACCATGACGATATAGGATGACACATTAAAATGATCCCCATTTGACACAAATTTATACTACCTCAAAAAATAATTACAAAAAGTCACAAAAAAATATATTTACGTGGCCATCAGAAATGGCTATCAAAATCTATCGTATTCGTATCTATAAATAAATAAATCAATCAAGTTTGGTTTCACAATAAGAGAAAAAGAGAAGAGGGTTTAACTAAAACATTTATTTTTGTTTACATATTTTGTAAACTAACGTATGTAGATTTCAACAATAGCTAAAGTGTTGCAATATATATATATATATATATATATATATATTATTTATAATAGAATAGGAACAAGTAACACAAAAGAAATTAAAAAAAAAGTTAAAAAAAATCTATCGTATTAAAAAAAAAAAAAAGGTATTTCAAAAGTAAAGACAATCAAGTGTGATTTCATAATTAGAGGGAAAAAAAAAAACAAAAAAAGGAGTTTAACTAAAACTAGGGACGAATTTAGGATTTCAAGCTAGAGGGGGTTGGAGTATAAGAAAAAAAAAATCTAAATAGGCATCCATATAGTATTAACAAATTATAAATACACAAAATTATTGTTTCTTAATACATTAAAATGCAATTATCTACCAAAAAAAAAAACAAAAAACAAAAAAAATGTTTTTTTTTTTTTAATACTAGACTAGCAAGGATTTTTATTTTATTTTTTGAAGTTAAAGTATTCACAGTAGTAGTGCTAAAAAATTTAGCTTTTAGCACCTCAAAAGGCTAATTTATTAATTTTACTACCTCACTTTACAATACACCTAACATAAAATGCTCAATTTTTTTACCACTTTTTTTAAAATAATATAAACAACTCATTAAAATAATAAAAGAAAAGAGAGAATTTGAGTTTTTTTTTTTAATTGAAGATAGAAAGATAATCTTAATAAAATATTGTATTTTATTTTTAACAATTTTTAACATGCATGTTACCTACACCGGGTCTCACCTTTTCTCTTCAGCCTCCTTAAACTAGTATAATTATGACCAGCTTTAGTTTCTCTAATAACATATGGTTCTTTGGTTCTTTGGTGGTAATTTTTTTTTTTTTCATTTTATAAAATACAATCACTATTGTAAATATTTTTATTATTTTTATTAAGTTTTTGGGTTGGATAGTTACTAGTTAAAGGGAGGATTAAGGATTTGGACTACCACCTAAGTCCGTCCCTTACTAAAACAATTATTTTTGTTGACATATTTTGTAAACTAACGTATGTAGATTTGAACAAATGCTAAAGTGCTGCAATATATATTATTTATTATAGAATAGAATTGGAACAAGTAACACAAAAGATATTGCGAAGACCAAGTGAGGAATATGAACTTTAAAGAATGATATCTGTTATATATAAGCTATCGCTATATAACAAGATACGTATATCTTTTTTTGTGTTGTTTTTGTTTTTCTACAATCTTCTGTCATCTATCTACTAAGGGTATTGCCAAAGAAAAATGGCAATTTAAGGTTGAAACTTCATTTCTTCGCTGAATAATTTAAGGTTGCAACTTGAAAGGTGTTTACTTCTTCTAGATCATTCAACACTAAAAAAAGTGTTATTTCTATATCCTTTCTTTCTCTTTCACATTATCGGATTTCCACATCACAAATGTGCCTTTTTGCCTTCTCTTTAAAAGAGGTGTAAAATTAAAGCAACTCCCTTTGGTGTTAAAATAGCATTATCTATTCGAACTTACTAACAACACATAGCTTCATCATTGTTAGAGGATTCACATCTGTTCTTGTATAGTATAAAAAGATGTAGAATTTACATAGTTTTGTCTAAAAATGACTAATATCAGTCCGTATATAATTGTATAAATTTACAAATTTACTACAGCAAACATGTAAATTTACAATGACACTATTCATTTTGCATTTAATTGTATTTTTTACGTATCTCAACAATTAAGGAAGAAAGTGGATGGTAGTTGTTATGTGTGAAGAAAGTAAACCAATTTAAAAAATCAAGAAAATTTGATATTTTAATGAAATATAGTGTACAAAATAGATAATCTAATGTGAGGTATTTTGAAAAGTGAGTATGTAAAATAGAAAAGTAGGTTCTTATACTAAGATAGAAAAAAAAATTTATACAAGCTAATGCGAATACTTTTAAACATGAAAATTTAGAGCAAAACAATACTTTCAAGTATGAAACTAATCATTTTGACATAGCTTCACCTCTGCGAAACTTCAAAGCGAATTGATAAACTATTATGTGTCTTTAGAAAATTCTAATTAAACTCTTGCGAGAGAGGACCAGTAAGTAATACTTTTAGTATGGAAAATAGCTCCACTTAAGTACTACGAAGTTTCCAACAATCATTTTGACATAGCTTCACCTCTGCGAAACTTCAAAGCAAATTGATAAACTATTATGTGTCTTTAGAAAATTCTAATTAAACTCTTGCGAGAGAGGACCAGTAAGTAATACTTTTAGTATGGAAAATAGCTCAAGTACTACGAAGTTTCCAACAATAACATCACCACTTTTGAATAATCTATATATATATATATATATATAAAACCGAAACTTTTGAAGCTCCCACAATTTTCCACGTCAGCACAGTATTAAAAAAAAAAACATAAACCCAACAAAAAAAAAACTTTTCAAAAACCAAAAAAAAAAAAAAAAAACCTAAACGCAAGACAAACTTTTCAAAAACCAAAAAAAAAAAACCTAAACGCAAGACGGCAAGAGCTCTTCTTAAAACCCGAACTCGATATACACTCTGCGTTTTCTTTCTCCAAAATTCAGGCTTTAAGCTCCTTCTACCAATCCCTCAACCCAAAGCTCCTCCTTTACCAGCTCCCCCAACATTCAGACCCACGGCATATCTCCATCCTTAGACTCACGGCAAAGACTCTCCTTCCTCAGACCCACGACAGAGCATCCAAAGAATCAAAACCTACCATACCCATCATTCCCACAAACCAACATATATCTCCTTCCTCAGACCCACGGCAAAGACCACTACCGCAAGCCACAAACCACCCACAAGCCACGTAGTCTGATGCGGCTTCAAATATTTTGTTAGGTAAATGCGGCTTCCTCAGACCCACGGCTTCAATCTTTATCGGGTAAATAACTATTTGAGTAAAAATCCAAGGGTTTGCTGGTGATTAGATTAGATGTGCTTTAACATGTGATTTTAATTTAATGATTAGTAAAAATCCAAAATTTGATGATTTTTGATGCATTCATTCATCTTATGCATTTAATTGTAGGAAAAGGAAACTGGGTAGGTGATTATTTCAAGAAACAACAAAGGATCCTTGAAGGTTGTTTGGGTATGCTCTCTTCTAAACACACAACAAATATATGGTTGCTGTTTTAAATCAATATTCTGTTTTTTATAGTTTGATTGAAGGAACATGAGAGAGTTTGAATGTTAATGTTGATTATAATTTCTCTGTACTGATACTAATGTTGGGTTTCTCCCAATTATGAATATTCATTGGTTAGAAAAGTAAGTGAACATGAGTAAAAATCCAAGGGTTTGCTAGTGATTAGATTAGATGAGCTTTAACATGTAATTTTAATTAAACCGCAAACACATTCCTATACATACTATCAATTCCGTTCCTTTGTCTTGGGATCTTTATTGAAATTTCTTATATGTGTGTAATCCAAGTAATAGGGTGGTATATGTATATGTTAAATTGCTAAACTTCTTCTAAACACACAACAAATATATTGTTGCTGTTTTAAATCGTCTTTTATGGGACGAAGTTTTAATATCATTGAACAATTTCTTATTCTATGACCTAGTTGATGTTAAGCTCCTTTGGAAAGTAAAAAATCAAAATTTGATGATTTTTGATGCATTCATTCATCTTATGCATTTAATTGTAGGAAAAGGAAACCGGGTAGCTGATTATTTCAAGAAACAACAAAGGATCCTTGAAGGTTGTTTTGGTATGCTCTCTTCTAAACACACAGCAAATATATGGTTGTTGTTTTAAATCAATATTCTGTTTTTTATAGTTTGATTGAAGAAACATGAGAGAGTTTGAATGTTAATGTTGATTATAATTTCTCTGTATTGATTCTGATGTTGGGTTTCTCCCAATTATGAATATTCATTGGTTAGAAAAGTAAGTGAACATGAGCAGAAACACATTTGGCATATATCACTAAATCAGTTATATCAGTTTTGCAAATGGAGGCTCTTGATCCATTTAATGTAGTGCACAGTAGCTCAAAAAGCAATTTATAAATTGTGGATCTCAATTTATTTCATTTTAGGTTCTTTACACCCAACTGAAAAGCTATTAATGTTTTTTTGCTGAAAAAATGTAGCTTCAAGGTTTATGTTTTGACTGTTTTAAGTTCAAACTTAGAATAGTTTGGATTTCTTAGGTTTCTTTTTGGATTTTTAAGCATGGATTGAGGTTGCAAATTCTTTTTAGCTTGATTGCTTTATGGTAATTACCTCTTACTAAAACACTTCTCTCTAATAAAGAATAAGATATTAGGGGTGAGAAGTATAAGAGTGTTTAAATTGATTGGGAGACCATATGCAATTAAGAGCATGATTTATATCAATAGGCTACCTATTTAGATAATCTTAATTTTTTGGCGAGTTTTTTAATTCTTTGTAATTCATGTTGACAATGACACTGATTTTGGGTTTTTGCTCATTTAATTGGATGTCTAATACCATCCTATCTTAGCAGCTTTATTCATGAGAAAGTCAGGAAAATTGTTGGAACTACCTTTCTTGAGATGGTTTTGTAAAAATTATAGGAAAATTAAATCTGAATTTTCAATTTTTAGTGAGTTTAAATCTGAATCAACATAAAATCTGTGTTTTACATCTAAAATCTGCACTTTTTTACAACTAAAATCTGCTATGCACTGCACTGTTTCACAAAAATCTACACTGGACTATTTCATTAAAATCTGCACTACACTGCACTGTTTCAAACTTTCTGCACTGCACTATTTCTCTTCTATTAATGTTTCTTGAACATTGGTTGAAAATTGGATTTTTACTGTTTTTGCAGGCAGGGATTTGACATTTTGTTATCTGAGTTATTTGGTAATACAACTACAAGACGAGGACAGTCAGGGATTTACCAGTCTTTCCTTTATTTTGTACTGTTTATTGCATATTTATTGGTAATATGTTTCTAGAAAGAATTTGAAATTGGAATATGGTTGCATATTTATTTTTTGATAAGCCAATACATACACTTATATTATATGAATTTACACTGTAACATTGGAAAATAAAGCTTACACTTTGGGGTTCAGTTGCAAATCAAGTTGAGGAGAGCTTCTTTACTAAAAATCCAGGCCCTTTTATCATAATAGCTACATGTTTGACTGTCAACACTTTAAAGGCAAGTCCATTTCTCTTTTCTATTTCTCTTTATAAGTAATTATGCACCCAATTCTTGAAGACAAAAACCATCTTCTGAACTACATTAGAAATGATCCAATTGTTTGAAATACAAAGTATTTTGGCTGAATTATTATGTAAGCATCCAATTAAGTTGTATAACTGGCTGGAAACTCAGATTTAGTTTGTTATTTTCTATTTGATTATTGAATGCACTATAGATTTTATAATTTTGAATTTGGTTGGAAATTTTTATTATTATTTGTGAATTTGAAAATTTTGGAGTGGGAGCTGGTATGGGGCCCAAAAAGACTTAATTGAAAACAAAAGGCTGAGACTGGGGTGGGGAATGGGAGTTGGAATAATGGAATAGCATGGGCTTCTTTCATATTTTATTGCTGATGATATATGTTTATCTTTTGCTGGTGAAGAGGGACTGAGGGAGAAAATTTAGGTGTTGAGGCTGCTAGAGTTTTTCTCAAGCTTGCAAGCTTCTTTGTGAAGATAACTAGGTGGGTTTTGGTTAGGATGTCTCTAAATTTTAAGCTCTCTGGCCTTAATGGTAGATTACCAACCTATTCCAAGCTGAAGAAGGCAAAGGAACCTTTACATAGGCCTAATTCTTCCAAAAAATGGAGAAGAAAGCTTCTGTTTTTCTTTTGTCTTTTAGTTTCTGTTGTTCTAAAATAACTTTTAGATCAAAGTGGTGGGCTCCCATTAATTCAACTCATAATTTTTTAGTCCTTAGACCAGGAACTTGAATTCAAATCCTGCTTATACAAAAAATTAATTGATATTTTGGACCGATAATAAGGGTTATAATCATGAAAATAATGTCATAAGTTTTTTTAAAAAAAAAAATTCTATCGTAATTATTAATTAAAAAAAAGAAGAAGATTTACATCAAAGTTAAAAACCTAAAAGAGGCAGTGTAATTTCTCAGAAAGACTTGAGCATCCAACACTAAAAGCACAATTGGTATCAAGGTCAGTTTGTGTAGTTCATTGCAGCCTAATTCACTAGGGAAGCTACCTAAACCGCTTTTGGAGTTTTAAAATCAATGGGTGTCAAATTGCTTCCTACCTTAGGATCCCCTCGAATTGATGCAGTATTAAATAATAATTGATTGAGATCAAAGTATGAATCCCTTTACTGTTTATATATATATAAATATATATATATATATATATGTATGTATGTATATAATGTATTGTGTAATGCTTGAGCTCTAAAGATCTAAGGTATGTTATTATAATACGTGAGAGATTTGCCGAGGCCCACCTGGTTTATTATAATTTTGTATAGATTATAAACCACCAACTTCATGCTTTAACTTCCTTATTATCTAAATCAGATCAAGTACTGTGTTTATAGCTTTTAAATTGTGTCTTTAATACACATTTGTATTTTGTGTTGCTTTAAATACAAATTTTGTATTTGTAGAACCAATTGAAGACTGATGGACTGATGGTATCCTTGGCCTCTATAAAGGTTTTGGCACTTTTGCTATTGGATCATTGCCTGGATCATTGCCTGGTAGAGTCCTGGCTTTGACATCACTTGAAATATCAAAAGATATGATGTTAAAATATACTGAAGGTTTAGATATAGCTGAATCATCGTTAATTATTTTATTGTCACGTGAATTACATGTGACCGTTAATTTTAATCATCATTCAAAATATGGGGTGCAATTTCCATGTTTAGGTGCAATTGGGATGGTAATGGAAAGTTATTTATATTTTGGAGTGCAAAGTGAAAGTTCGCCTTTGTTTATGATGGATTTCTACAATTAACCCTATTTGTTTGTTTGAATATAAAAATATTTAATGGCCTACTATGTGCCTTTGGATGTGGTAGGTGAACTTATTCTTTCCATTATATACACTCCTTTTGTGTCATTTTTTTAATCTAGAAATATGGGAATGATATTTGGAAGGAGAAAAATGGCTAGAAACACCCATAATGTATATTTTGTTATTACTTGATGGCTGTTACAATTCTAATGTCACATCATTTGGAGGTTCATCTTAATGTTCCAGTGATCTATTTTTTCCTTCACAGTTAAAATGTGAACTAATGTGTTCTCCTCTTTAACATTTCTTCTCACTTTAGGAGCTTCGGCTACAAAGATGATATGGACAAAAAACCATCTCATATATTTAGTTTAATTGTTAGAGTAAGTAGTTTTGCACTCCAAAAAAAAAAAAAAAAAAAAAAACGTGATGGCTGGAATGAATAATACGAGTTAATGTTTCTACTATAGTTGATGCTCATCTTTCAGGACAGCAATGATATTTCATGTCCTTTTATTATGAATATAATTTTTATTTATTTTTAATTTTAAAAATTGGTAGCATTCCTATGCATCGCACGGGTTAGCGACTAGTAGTACCAAATTACTAAAGCTTTCACACACATTTTGTTACACAACTGTCTTTGAAATTTTGAAAATTTGCAGAAGATTACGTAGAAATAACTCAACCCAAGTAATTTCATGAATGAAATATATGAGAATGAGTTTAAGTGTTTTTCAAAAACATGAGTTTTCAACCTAGAACTTCAAAATAAGGTTTTTAGTCATCAAAAACACAATTTTTGCCAACCCTTAAACATATTTTGCATCAAACACCATAAAAAAATAGTCTTGGATGGCCACACTAGTTTACACACAATCTCATGTACAAAGCTTAGCAAAGAATTACTTGTGATGTGTGTGCAACTAGTAAGAGCATGAGGTACATATAAGGTGATATATAGATAGTAATCAATCAAAAGTGTTCATCACACAAGTTTGAAAGTGACTATCACCTAAAGAATTACATCATATAACCCCCACATCTCCTAAAAAACAAGCTTGCAATCATTTTTTTTTTTTTTTTGCCTAATACATTTTATGCAGATTTTTCCTTTTTTTATTCTTTTTTTTTTTTTTTAAGGCTACACCTTATTTTCTTTTTGTGCATGTGCAACACTTTCTCGAGCACAAAATCTTATGATATGCACGAAGGTGTTCACGATTGGCTAGTAAACAGTGGTGAGATGGTTATTTATGTCTCTCTTAGGATTTTTTGGTCCTTACAATCAAAAGCATGTGACTTCAAAATCAAGATCATGTGATCAAAAACTATAAACAACTCACACACAACATGCACTACATAGCTCAAACTAGCAAAGTGCAGAAAAATAAGCTCATCTAAGCTAACCAAGGTACACAGGCATATTATGCAAAGATAATAAGCCAACCTCAATTACATATTCATGACATGTAATACAAAAGAAATAAAAATCTTTTTGGTTTCAAAAAAAAAAAATTTATGACCAAAACTAAAATGCACACATTATGCTAAATAAATAAAAAGCAAAAGCAATGCATGACAATGCTCAACTATGCTGTAGAGGGTACACAAACAAGAAATATCAATTTCTTAATTAACCTATGAGTACCTATACAAACTAGTATATACTCATACAGAATCATATTCATCTCAAAATAATCACGCACTTAGTTGAGCAATACATACTATTCAAGTTTCTCCACAATGTCAAGCATATTCTAAATCAAGAGAGAGATATCATAATTCATGTAATCCTCAAGAAAAATAAAACTAGACACAAAATAAAATATTTTTGTCCTTTTGAAATTTTTCAATGTTTTTGGATTTTTTTTAAATAAAAAAAAAATCCTAGAAAACAAAACAACCAAAAATAGAAACAAAACATGTCCACAAACAATTGAAAGAATTAAATCAGGGACAAATAAACAACACTCACTTTAGCTAGTCTTTTCTCACCCATATAGCACGAGTCTTCGACTTTGTAGGTGGAAATCCATGAGAAGCAGAGTGTACTTGAGAGATTACACCAATCTTTTGAGAAAAACTAAAATCCTGCAAATTCCTTTCAAAAGCCTCCAAAAGATCAACTAAAACAATAGTGTCTTTTTTATTCAAATCCTCACAATCAAAAATAGTAAGACACTTAAAATTATCGATAATAACAGGGATCAATGATCAACTCTAGGTATAATAACCTAAATCAAGAGCTAACCCACTCTGATATTACTTGTTAGGTTTTAGAACCCTGTAAACTAGATTGTTTAACCTAATTAATTAACCAAGTAAATACTTAGGTTTATTATTCAATTCTAGGTTAAAACAATAAAGTCATATCATGTAAAGCAGCAGAAAAGTAAATAATGCAACAATATGATGACTCAGAAAAACCAAATCGATAAAAAATCTGGAAAAGATTTAACCTAACTATCCTCAAGGTAAAAAACAAATCCACTAGAAAGAATTGAAGTTTACAATAAGATTTAGACCACTAACATCCTATTGCTATTACATGTAGAACTTACTACCACGACCCCATGATAGCTCCGAGTCTACGAACTACTTCTTTCCTTGGCCTTTGCAACACAAGCAGCCACACTTGCGATAAAAAACACAAACTCTCCTGTTTGTGACTCCAAAACCACCCTTGAAGGTTTAGATCATTAGCACCTTTGATGACTAGAGAAGGCAGCAACTTTTACAACACCGGGTTTTGAGATTCTTCAAGGAATAACACCGGTAGAAGACTTTAGAGAGCTTTTAGGTACAAAACCCTAGATCTACAAAAGAGGCACACTCTTCTCTCTCTAAAAAGCCTTATAAAAACGTACTTAGAGTTTCCTTTATATACTAGAAGAAGTAAATTTGAAACCTAATCCTTAATGGGCTTGAACTGCTGTTTAGGTCGACTTAAAATTCTGTAGACCTGTATTTCGATCGGTCGAGCTTGTTCTTCGACCGATCGAACCAAGCAAATTTCAAATTCTCTTTTCTGTAGCTTGCTTGTTCTTGGATCTTGACTTATATCACCTTGAGCATTGTCTAATAATAACTATACACTCTAAAATCTATATCTAAACAAGTTTGTGTTCACAGTTTGCCAATTGTTCTAAACTTTTAGAGCCTAACAGATTTGACCTCCGTAGATTAACCCTTGTAGTGCTAAAAGTTTTCTTTCTTAGCACATAATTGGGACACGACATCCTTACTACATGATTCTCTCTTTCTTGAATCAACCACCTCCAACTATAACATGATTTATTACTGAAACAGCACACAGTTTTCACTCCACACAAAAAAAAAAAAAAAAAAAAAAATTGTTTCTGGTTTAATCAAAATCCATTTTAAGGCAAAGTGGATAGCTAGGCGGCTCAGCCAATTGAGGTTGAGAACATGGGAGAATCAATTGGAGACAGCAAAATGAGTAGAGAAAAGAAAGCATATATAATATATATAACTAGCACTTGTACAAATTTCTTGATATGTATTCTTTTTGTTCATTTCGTATAGAATTCCCTCTACCCACACAGATAAGTTGGATAATATATATGATACAAATGCTAAAAAAGAAAGCTAGATCAGCATGATCTTATAATAAATGGTCATAGTTGATTCATCTTAATCATCGAATTTGATGGACTAAGAAGACTATAGGCATCATGATCCTTGTTAATGCTAACAATGTTGCATCTACGAGCTGGACTTGGCAGAATTAAGGAATAACCTTTAGCAAAGCCGCAACCAGGACTAAAATCCTCGCTGCTGTCCATCTCTGCCAACACTTTGTAGAACAAATCAACATCACAAGGGAGCACAAGAGGGCCTTCACTATTGTACCCATATTCCAATTCAGCATCCTCTAGCAGCATCGCGAACAAAGGATGATTAACAAGCTTGGTCTTGATCACAAATCGTTGTTTTTGAGGTCCAACATAGACTGTGAAACAACCTTCCGGAGCTACTTGACGATTCTTTTTGCGGTTTGTCAATGAACTGAAAGTGGTAGATGAAGATGAACAACATTTTTTGTTGCCAGCTACTAGTGATAGACATCGTTTCCATGCCTTGAAAATCAAGGTGTTCCTGCACTTAACTTTTACAATTTCCATTTCTAGTTTTACTATTGAAGAATGACAAGAAAATATGGAATATGGAAGGAAAAGAGATTAATCTAGCTTGCTATATATATGCCAAATGGCAAGCTAAACTTAATTCTTGAACTATTTGTATAGCTCAAAATCCATATTGAATACTTACACGTATTTGATAATCTAAGTAAGAGAGATATATAGAGAGGTTTTGTGATGGAAAAATACTTTCAATTGAAGATCTGAATCCAAAGCAAGAAGAAAAATAGAGATGGAACTATATGGAGAAGTTAGAAGATGCGTATAGAAGAGCAAAAGGTTTTGAAATGAGAGTCTGCATTAGTACATGTTATATATAGAGGCCCATATGTAATTGTACTTTTGTCACATTCGGTGATTCCCTTTTTTTTTTTTATCACATTTGATTTCCATTATCAAATTAGGCGGTTCTAATATCACATTTAACTCTAATTTTCTCACATTTGACTGAAATGGCCTCGTAACCTATAAAATTAGTGACATACGCTTAGAACCTAAAAAATGACCGTAAGGCCCACCGAAACTTGAAAGTTATTGAAATATCCCTGACACCTAAAAAATGACCGAAGGACTCTTGAAATCTAAAATTGACCAAAATACACCCTGAAACCTCTATTTGCAAGACCAAAATGATAATAAAAATGTTATACAACCACTCTATTTACTTGATTTGAAACTCATTGATTTTTAAATTAATAGATTTTAAAAGCTTGATTTGAAATCAATGGATTTTAAAAGCCATTGATTTTTAAATTCCTTGTTTGGGTCTTTTATACAATGAAGGATTTGAAATTCCATTGTTTGGATACCTAAATTTGGACTTGGATTTAGATTTAGATTTAAGATAAATAAAATAATTTTTCCAATTATTATTTTTCTTAAAATTTCTACATTTTAATTTTAGTAACAGTTTTTTAATAAATAGATGAGGTTATGAAAAGCCATTAATAGTCCAATTAACAAGATAATGACTAAAAATCTATCATCTCAGCCAACTATAAAAAAAATTTTGCCAACTATTAACCACTAAAATGTTCTATATCAACATAAAGAGAGAACCCAAATGCATAAGTTTTTTCACAACATTTAAAACTCAAACTAAAATTTTTTTTTCAAAGTTCTTAACAACTAAAAAGTTTTATATCAAGAGAGACGATAAAGCATCCAAAGTGTGTGTTTTTTACACAAAATTCATAACAAAGAGGCCATTGATGCACCAATTGACAAGATAATGACTAAATATCATCCATCATAGCCAACTAAAAAAATGTCTTACCAACTATTTCTATCTAAAATATTTTAGAGAAAGTACCCAAAATACATGGGTTTTTTTTTTTAACAACATTCAAAATCTCAAACTAAAAAATTGTTTCGAAGTTGATCTTTTCTACTCATTTTTCTTTGGCAAAGCTCAATTGCATAATTTATTGATACCAAATGTTGACGTGTTGTTGTGCAATAGGAGAATTCATCACTTTTCTCCTTCCTCAATCATAATTTCAACTGCATTGTCCATATATTTTGCACCAACACCAATAGCTCTATCCCTCCCACACAAGATCTCAATGTTCTCCAATTGTAGCAAGACTGACAACTGCTTTCGTTAAAATGGCTTCCAAAAGAGAAAATGTGAGCCATTGCTTTATGTAAGAATGAAGGTACTAGAGATTTTTTGTAAAATGTGTGATAGGCAATAATCAACAGCCATGTAGTGCTTACCAAATGACAACCCTTACAAGCTCATTTGGCCCTCACAAATACTTCCGTTAACCTATACAAACTCATATAAACATTTTCATGCAGTACTTCAACCAAATAGAAATTGTATGTTTTTAGATCACTGTAAACTAGATTGTTTAACCTAGTTAATTAGCCAAGTGATTACTTAGTCAAATTATTTAGATCTAGGTTAACACAAATAGCAATCATATCATGTAAAGCAAAGGAAAATAAATAACACAAAGATATGATGACCCAAGAAAATCAAAACAGTAAAAAACCTGGGGAGAATTTAACCTAACTCTCCTCAAGGTAAAACAAATTCACTATGAAAGAATTGAAGTTTACACAATAGCGTCTTAGACCAATAACATCCTATTACTACCTCAAGTAGGAAACTTACTACCACGACCACGTGACAGCTCCGAGTCCACGGACTACTTCTTTCTTGGATTCATAGTAAGCACAAGTACTCCCACTTGTGTATCTTTAAGCTCTTTATGCAAAAACCAAACTGATCATCAAGTTCTTGACATAATCTTGATTCTTGATAACTCTAAGTATATGTAAAGGCAAACACCTCTAGATCTCACAAGAAATTTACATACACAGCATAAACAACAACAATAAAACGTGGCTAGGGTTTTTCCTTTTATACTTAAGGCAAAAAATAAAAACCTACACGTCAAACGGGCTTGGGCTGAGTTGGAAAATTCTGTAGAAAAACAATCTGCACGAGCTTTGATCGATCGAGTCTAATTCTCGTTCGATCGAGCCAGGCAGATTTACACAGTAAATCCTGCAGTACACTCGATTTCAACTTTACACATAAACATACTTTGAGCACATCTAAAACAAAACTTAAATATTTTGATCATGGTTTTCCAACATTACAAAATGAAGTTCTAATACATTTAAACCTAAAGTCTTAGAACCCAACAAACTCCCCCTTTGGCAATCCGTGACAAAACACAAACTAGACAAAGTGCTCAAAGTTACAAAAACAGCCCATTACAAAAACATTGCCCAACAAAAACAAATTCAACCTAACTACTATCTATCAATTGTAAGTGTAGACAGCAGCACAACTGAATCAACCTGTATATTTTTGTAACACTTAACAAACACATAAACGCATGTGTGGAAAATACAAGTACAACAAAATATATTCTTGATTTCACATAATCATAAACTACAAGACATATACCATAAATAACCTCATAAATATAAATTAATAATCAAAGTACCACAATGTGAAACAAGAAACAAAAATAAACACATCATTGTATCTCCCCCTATCATAGACAACTCAAATAAAACAAAATACATCATGAGCCAAAAAATATAAATATAAGATGAAACACCTAGATACAATCTAAAGCTCCACAGCTTCAAAACAACAAAAACTCCCCCTATCAACAAAATCTCCTATCCATATATACTCCCCCTTTTTGTGACGAATTGCCAAAGGGCAATCACTCATCATCAAAAGGAGGTGGTGGAGGTGAACGTCTAATGCTCACCAAATCTACTTGCAAGGCCTGAAGCTCGGAAAGCACATCCACCAAAAGTTGACCATGAGCCGCCTAAACAGTCATGACAGTGTCCAATGTACGACGAATGTTAGCAACATCTGAAGCAGAAGGTGGAGGGTCAATAGCAGCAGTCGGATCAATGAACGCATCAGCAGCCGAATCACCTGAACAAGAAAGAGGAGGAGGAGGAGGAGGAGGAGGTGCACTAGAGGAAGAATCAACTCCAGGACGTTTAAAGCTAGCTCATATTTGAGCAACCCTTTGCCTAAGGAAGGTGGCACCTATAGGAGCTATAATATGAACAGGCTCAGACGCAGGAAACTCCTCTAAACCTAAATGTAACAAAATTTGATGAATAAAAATGGGGAAAAACAGACCTTGAGCAATAGAACTACTCCTATGAACCTTAACCAAAGAACAAATGAAAAGATGAGGAAAACTCATAGAAGCATCTGTGACAAGAGTATACAAAAAATGCACATCTCACTAAAGAAATAGTATGCAAATGAGAAATGGGCCAAATCAAATGGCAAGAAATCCGAAAAAAAAGATAATGAATCTTAATCAACTCGTGATAGGTGATCTGAGGATAAGAACCCTACTGGATAGAAGTCCCAATAAGATATGACATGATGTCATCAAAAGAAGGAGACTCATCGTAAGGATAGACAGAATGCTGGACCATAGGCACCCCAAGAGCAAAGGCCACTACCAAAGGAGTAATGGTGTACTCTTCACCCCGTATCCAACTTCTCACCAGAGTGTTGGAATCATAGGAGTGGACAGAGAGGTTCGAGTAGAACTCTCTAATCAAGGTAGTCGGAGGAGGATGATCAACATCCAACAAAGGCAACCAGCCCCTACGCTCAAAGTTTCTCCTAATTTCCGGGTCAAGCTCATCTAAAACTACTTTCCTCTCAACCCAAACATTCCTACGAATGTTCAGCTTCTCATAAGTTTCCTAGTTTTTCTCACTAAGGAACCTCTCACTATCAAAAGATGGAGCAGAAGAAGAAGAGGATGTCCTATGGGCTTTAGTCTTCCTAACCATGATGCTAAACAGCATAATGGACAGACAGAAAAGAGCCAAAAGACAAAAACAAAAGAAAAACCCAAAGGCTGACTGCATCAGACACAGTTAGAGAAAAAATAGAAACAAAACAATCTATATGATGCATTAACAATATCAACACATGATGCATGCTCTAATACAGTGAGAAAAGTTCAATTATACTTTAAAAATCACAAAATTGGCTTAAGCATAGAGTTTATATAAAAAAACCCAAAATTTTGAAAACCCACTTTCAAAAATCCCAACAAATTGACCAATTGATCATTACATAAGACAAATAATAGAATATAATGGCCAATTCAATCAACCATGTTAGGTTTTGAGTTTGTAATGTTGGCAAACCATGACAAAACATGACAAAAACTAAGTCTTATTAGTTTAGAATGGTCTACATTGAAGCCCAAGACAAAAAAACTCAAGTTTGGGATAAAAACTAATGAGTTACAAGCTGGTTGGTTCGATTGATCGAAAGACAAATTCGATTGATCCAAAATCATATATCAGCAAAATCAGAAAATGTAAAAAGGCCATAACTTATTCGTTTGAAGCCCAAATCGAGAGCCATTTTTTCCAATATTTAAAGGACATTATAAGCTAACCCTAAGTGGGGTTTTGAGAGTTTTTAGAGAGATTAGAGTGCATCTTATGCCTCTTTTGTAGATCTAGGGTTTTGTACCCAAAAGCTCTCTTATGTCTTTTACCGGTGTTATTCCTTGAAAAATCTCAAGATCTGGTATTGTAGAAGTTGCTGCCTTCTCTTATCATCAAAGGTGTTGATGATCTAAACCTTCAAGGGTGGTCTTGGAGTTACAAACAGGAGAGTTTGCGTTGCTAAACCTTTGAGTGGGATCTCAAAGTCATAAACAGGGGTGTTTGTGTTTTGCAAAGGCCAAAGAAAGAAGGAGTCCGTGGATTCGGAGCTTGCACGTGGTCGTGTCAGTAAATTCTACTGGTGGGTAGCAATAAGAAGCCAAGCGTGAGGGCTTGTAAGTCTTATTGTATAAACTTCGATTCTTTTTAGTGGATTTGCTTTTTACCTTGAGGTTAGCTAGATTAAATCCTCCCCAAGTTTTTACCGATTTGGTTTCCTGGGTGATCATATCTTTGTATTATTTATCTTTCCGCTGCTTTGCATGACATGATCTTTATGATTATGATAACCTAGATTTGTTAAATTGGACTAAGAAACAACTTGGCTAATTACCTAGGTTAATTCAATTGTGTTTTAAGGAGTCTAAAAACTATCAAACCAAACAAGCCAATTTCATAAAATAATGCTCAATTGAACAAAATCCCCAATTCGGGTAGTTTCAAGCCCTAGAAAATTCAGTTTTTCCAAATTCAACAAATTGATCAAATTAAATCACAAAGATCAGTTTTATATCATCCCTCAACAAAAACCCATTGATCAATTTTGAAAGAAAAGATTGAAAACACCAAAAACCCCAAATTTTCATAGGGTCGAATTTCTCCCTAAAATGCATGAAACATAAAAATAAATGAAAAAAGGAGGGGTAAAAGGGTCTTACCGGCCTTAGAAGACAAAAACCTTTGAAAAAGTTTGAGAGAAAACGACAAAAGTTGGCTTGACTTGGATCGGTCAAAGAGAGAGAGCCATAAAGTTTTTTAAACAATTTGAATAGTGAAAAACACGTGAAGAAAACTTGTTTATAAAAAACTCTTTGAACAATTTTCGATTGATCAAAAAAAAAATTCGATCAATCGAAAATTAGCAATTAAGCATCGTTCAAACCAAGCAGATTCAAACCAAAATTTTAATCGCAATTTCGATCGGTCAAGAAACAGGTTCGATCGATCGAAAATCTAAAAAAAAAAAAAAAAAAGTTTTTCAAAAAATTTGAATGGTGAAAAACTCGTGAAGAAAACTTGTTCTTAAAAAACTCTTTAAACGATTTTCGATTGATTGAAAAACAAATTCGATCAATCGAAAATTACATTTGATTGATTGAGCAGCGATCGAGCATCGATTGAACCAGGCAGATTCAAACCAAAATTTTAATTGCAATTTCGATCGGTCGAGAAACAGGTTCGATTATTCGAAAATCTAAAAAAAACAGAACAAAACAAAAACAAACACAAAACAAAACAAAAAATAAAAACAAAAACAAAAAACAAATTTTTGAAAAACAAAGCAATTTTATGCAGAAACTTCTCAAAGCATGGTATTTTATGAATAGTATGCATGAGTATGATATGAAATGCTTTTCAAAAATACTTATATTGAACCCAGATCTCCCAAAAATAAGATTTTCAATCAATATTTCCTTAAATTCTCAAACTTCAAACACATTTTGCATTAAAATCAAGGAATTTTCAATCTTGGTTGGCCAAAACAAAATCACACACAATAACATGTACAAAGTTTAGCAAAGAGTAACTTGTGTAGTGTGTGCAACTAGGAAAAGCTTGAGATGCATGTGAGGTGATATATGAATAGTAAGTAATCACAATTTCTACAAAATTCATCATATAAATTTGAAAGAGACTATCACCAAAAGAGTTGCATCATATAACTCACACATCTCCAAGAAAAAAAGTTTGCAATTATGTAAGTTTCTTAATTTGCCTTATATTGTACATACCAATTTTATTTAATCAGAAACTTATTAAAATAACCAAGATAATGTACACACTAATTTTATTTGATTGAATTAATTAAAATCCAATAATGTACACACCAACATGCACAGTTTGGAGAATATTCCATGCAGTGTGAGCAACCTCAACATTTGAGATTCTCTTAAATTCATCCATAGAAACAGCATTAAAAATAGCATTCATAACTTTGCTATTAAAAGCGGCTGCTTCTTTTTGAGAAGTTTGTCAGTCACTAACTGGAGTAGTGGGCTTCTCCCATCTGTATTCAACGAAGTTCCAAACTCTCTCATCAATAGATTTCAGGAATGTTTTCATCCTTACTTTCCAATAAGCATAGTTATTCCCATCAAAGTGAGGTGAGATCACAAGAAAGTGACCGTGTTCTATGACAATAAGGGTCAAGGATCAACTCTTAGATCAAAGGATCTAAAAAATAGAGCTAACCCGCTCTGATATCACTTGTACGTTTTTAGACCCCTGTAAACTAGATTGTTTAACCTAGTTAATTTGCCAAGTGATTACTTAGTCAAATTATTCAAATATAGGTTAACACAAATAACAATCATATCATGTAAAGCAGCGGAAAATAAATAAAACAAAGATATGATGACCCAAGAAAACCAAATCGGTAAAAAAACCTGGGGAGGATTTAACCTAACTATCCTCAAGGTAAAACAGATCCACTATGAAAGAATTGAAGTTTACACATTAGCAACTTAGACCAATAACATCCTATTACTACCTCAAGTAGGAAACTTATTACCACAATCACATAACAGCTCCAAGTCCATGGACTACTTCTTTCTTGGATTCACAACAAGCACAAGTACTCCCACTTGTGTATCTTTAAGCTCTTTATGCAGCAACCGAACCGATCATCAAGTTCTTAACATAATCTTGATTCTTGATAACTTAAAGTATATGTGAAGGCAAACACCTCTAGATCTCACAAGAGATTCACATACACAGCATAAACAACAACAATAAAACGTGGTTAGGGTTTTTCCTTTTATACTTAAGGCAAAACATAAAACCCTACACGTCAAACGGGCTTGGATTGAGTTGGAAAATTCTGCAAAAAAACAATCTGCATGAGCTTCGATCGATCGAGCCAGATAGATTTACACAGTAAATCCTGTAGTACACTCGATTCCAACTTTACACATAAACATACTTTCAGCAAGTCTAAAACAAGATTTAAACGTTTTGATCATGGTTTGCCAACATTACAAAATGAAGTTCTAATACATTTAAACCTAAAGTCTTAGAACCCAACAGAAATTTTCCTTTGACAAACAAAACAAATTGATTAGCAGGAGTTTCAACAAGACCAAACATACCGCATCAGACATGTCGTAGTGAAGCTTAGTGACAAAGTCTCCATGGCCAAGCTCTTGAGCAACTCCATACGCAATATAAGTCTTAGGACCTATATCTGATTTTTTGGGCAACTGGAGAGCAATGTTTAAATACCCTTGTGTGGATGTGTATATCCCTTAAATAGCAAGCAATAGATAAACTCATCACCATGATGTGGCAAGTGTTCAAATAAAGTAGATGGAGGCCAATCTTTTAGCTTCAGTATCAAGGGCCATGAACGACATTCAAACCGACCTTCTATATACCCAATTAAAAACTGGTAGATGTTGATATTAATCTGCTATTTATCTCAATAATTAGTATCACAAAGAAAAATTATCAAGGACTATTTGCATATAATTTTATTATGCCTGAGTAGACAGGTGGAAAGTAAAAACACTTTAAACAAGAAGGTGAAAGTAAAAGGAAAAACAATGATAATAACTCCAAAAAAGAAAATTGGTCTTAAAAATCACTAGCATAAATGAAGAACCACCAGAAAGTGGTGGTTCTCCAATTTTTCATGGGGCTTTTTATTATATATTAATTTGAGACTAAAAGGCAAGGTATATGAAGGCAGTCATCTCCCCTTGAAATCAATCGAAATGAGTACATGCAATTGCTAATTCTCAAGTGAGGAGTATTTAAAGAACTTATTTTTTGTAAATGACTCGAAACACTAATGAACAAGTTGCAAGATAGCATCTCCCTTTTTCCCTTACTTGGATTGAGTAAGATAACCATACTAAAACTCTATTCCTATTTCCTCTAGATTTAAGACTATTATCAGTGGTCATCAAAAGTTGGGAATTGAATTACTGTGTTCAAAACTAAAAGGAACCTTCCTGAGAATAAAACAAATTGAAAATTCCTAGAAAGAAAACCTTTTTTTTTCAAGAATTTTTAAACAGTCTCACTAAAAACTAATAAAGCACAATAGATTAAACACAAACTTCAAGCTTCTGAAATATTTTCTGAACTTGAATCTAATTATATTTTCATCCAATTTTATAATTTGTTGAAAAAAAATTAATTTGAAATATAAATCATTTTCATTATCTTTAAAAGTTAAAAACAAAAAATAGTAAGACCTAGATGAAATATTCTTAACTTGGAGACCAAAAACATCCTAAAGATTAGACAGGAACCAGTTTAAAATGAAAACAAAAGATGGGGTTCACTGTCTCTTTCAAGGTCTATACTACTTGAATGAAATTTAAAAATGCTATACCACACAATGACCACAGAGTTTTTATTTTTTAACAAAACAGAAACAGAGCATGCCAATTGCAAGTATACATATTTAGTCATTCTCTCAAACACCTAGCATGCATGCCCACTAAAAAATTGCAACTTAAATAACACAAATTTATAAACTTTATAGTGTATATGAATAAATCACACAGTTTGATCAACAACAACAAAAAAACACAGTAATACATACAAGTTGGACTAAAAGAAACACAAATTAAATGGAAGATATTTGACCCAAAAAAGGCACCTATTAAATTTAAGATTTTATTCTCAATAGTTTACAAACCCATCAGGGGTTTGCAAAAATAAGAAAGAAGAACAACCAAAGTGATATTGACCTCTTTATGCACCCAAACCAAATCAGAAAAAACTACTTCTACTTATCAAGAACTGCCTTAACCAAATCTATGCATAGAAATTAACATTATAAAACAACAATAGAAATTACTTATGAAACCACAAATGATATTCGATATTTACAAATCAGAGTAATAAAAGTAACATGTTAGAGGGTGCCTTAATAAAGTAAAAGTGAATTCAAAGTGAGTGAAAAGCAGAGAGGGAAAAAAAAGACATATGAACAAAGAGAGATCCTTCTGTGTGAAAGGTTCAAAGGATTTCTCCAAGAACCAAGAAGAAGAAGATGAAGAATTAACAATCAAAGGAATATAAACCATATTGTGCCACTTAGCAAATAACAAATCAAGGAAGAGTAAAAGTCAAACCTGAAAATTAAATTAAAATGATTAAGTAAAAGAAAAAGTATCTAACCATTCTTCAAGACTCGATGAAGGTCATTTAGGTGTAGGATTTGATCTTTCCAGGGTTTTCTAGTGACTTTAATCAATAAATAGGAAAATGATTAAAAATCATATTCACAATTTGAATACTAAACACAGAACTCAAGGAGGCAGAACCATGAAGGTTTGAGAGAGGCAGCTAAAGGGAATAAGCCATTAATTAGAGATCTCTCTCAAGTGCTTCACAAAAGAAGAACCCATATGTTTTATTTTTTGGGTTTTATAGAAAACCTAGATGACTGGTAGTAGGTATCTTATTAAAATTAAATAAACCGACCAAATTAAAACAAGTGAAATCAACTAAGATTTAAGTGGGTACCATACCCCCAAAAAAAATATAGGTATCGTAGAATCATCCCATGAATAGTGTTAGGTTCTAAGACTTTAGGAACTAAATGTATTAGAACTTCAATTTGTAATGTGTTGGCAAGCCATGATCAAAACTTAGAGTCTAGATAGAGGCTACTCAAAGTGTGTTTATTTGTAAAGTTGGAATCGAGTGATTACAGGATTTATTGGTTTAAATTTGCAAGGCTCAATCGATCGAAAAGTAGGCTCCATCGATCAAACCTCGTGCAGATTTATTTTCTACAGAATTTTCCAACTCAGCCTAAGTCCTGTTTGATGTGTAGGGTTTTATGTTTTACTCCAAGTATAAAAGGAAAAACCCTAGCTACATTTTAGAAGTCTTTGATGTGCGGTGTATTGAATCTCTTGTGAGATCTAAAGGTGATTACCTTCATATACACTTAGGGTTATCAAAATCAAGATTCATGTCAAGAACTTGGTAGTCGTTTCTGTTGTTGCATAAAGAACTTATCTGAAACTTTTGAATAGAGTCTCAAAGTCACAAGTGGGAGTGCTTTTGGTTGCAGTGGATCAAGGAAAGAAGTAGTCTGTGGACTCGGAGCTGTCACGTGGTCGTGGTAGTAAGTTTTCTACTCGAAATAGCAATAAGATGTTAGTAGTCTAAGTCTTATTGTACAAGCTTCAATTCTTTCATAGTGGATCTGTTTTATCTTGAGGATAGCTAGGTTAAATCCTCCCCAAGTTTTTTACCGGTTTAATTTTTCTGGGTTATCATATCGTGTGTTCTTTATATTTCTCCATTATTTACATGATATGATTTGAATGTGTTAATTTAAATTTGAATAATTTATCTAAGTAATCACTTGGTTAAATAGCTAGGTTAAACAACTTGTATTTTAAGGGGTCTAAAAACGTACAAATAGTACCTAAAAGTGTAATAGGACCAATAAATAATAGCAAAAATAAGCTAAATAATAAAATAAACTGACTTTAAACTCACTCTCCAAACACAACCTTAATCATGTGATCTTTTTAACATATGTTTCAAGATCTTCTTTATATTTTAAATGGTTCTAACTTCTAATGTGACAACCAAAATTCATGTCACGTCCTATATTGTACATCATTAAAATAATCTCGATTTAATGAAATTTTTTAGTTGTTTTATGACAATGAATTATAAGACTTGGTTTCATCAAAGCATTGAAGCCGACACATTATGGCTATTATGTTTTACAATAACAATCAGGTGATTTGATGCCACCAGACTATCTCATAATGGAAACATAATCATTTCATTACTGTATTAGCTTTTGCTATAGTTTAGTCTGCAAATTAAAATGGATTCGTTTCTTCAACTTGAGGCCAAGAGACTAATTATTGTGAATTAACGTAAGGTGTTTAATTTGTTATAGACCTTTTGGCCATAGGGGGACAACTCTAAGATTATGTGGAAATGGAATGATTGTTAATGGACCTTTGTGGTGCACTTGCACTCTTTCTAAGCAATATATCTCACTAATAATATGATTTAATCTCATTACAAGTGATTGGATATAATCTATTTTATATATTTAGTAGAATGATCATTTATTTATCAAATCCATTAAAATTCATTCATATATTATAAAAGTGAAAATCCTTTGCGTTTTGCATGAAATAACAAAGCCGAAATGACTATTAATTTCATCTATATTTTAATGGGGAGAAGATCCTATCTAACCAATTCAGGTCGTAGATGATCACTCAAGGTCTGAACAAACTCTTGCAGGATCATGACCCAAAAACCATGAGGTTTATTGAACAAAGTGACGACTGACGAGTCCACACATGAAGCTTAGACAAAATACACAATACACATAGCTCCCAGGGGGAGACCAACCAAGTGCTAGGAGCTTCCACCCAATAATGGAAGCATCCAGGGACGAAACCAAAAATTTGTATATGGAAGGGGAGAGGCGGATTATAGTATTGATATAATAATTGTAGATACTCGATTTTGCACCCATAATTTAATCAAGGAAAATAACTAGGGTGACCAATCATATACCCAAAATTCATGATTGCATTACATGCATTAATTCATTCATTGCATATCATAAAAATGATCTTGAGGTTCTAACGGTTGCGACAGTAGGCCCGATTTTCAAATCGGACCGTCAGATCGAAAGATATCGCATGATCAAGTTTGCACGATCAGCATGCATTGTGTTTAGGTAGAGTTAACCACGCATGATTAATTTAAATTAATTCTGATTGGTTAAACAATTAAAATTAATTAATTAATTTTGTGATTGGTTGATAATTAGTGTTAAAAATAGGATTGCTTGCATGGGAATAAAGGGGTAATTAGATAATGATAAAATTGTGGATAATCTAGACTTTATCAAGATCTATTTTAGAGTATTTATCTACAAGATAAATGTTGCTGAAAAGACCTAAACTATCCAAAAAAGAGTTTAAATTTTAGAATACAGATTAAAAGCGCGTCTATGTGCAAGTCCCGGCTCAAGAAAACTTAAAAAAGGAGTCTAAAATGCACCCAAACTCGAAAGCAGGATTGGCACCCAAAAGTCGGCACTTTTGGAGTGCTAATCAGCACTTTCAAACTGCCAAATGGCACACATTAGGGTTTTGGCCCGACGGCCTTCAGATAACGTTAAAACACATCCTTTTAGATTTTTTAGTGATAAGAACGCGTCCTGGTTCGTATTCTGATCATCTAAGCTATTTTTCAAGTCTTCCAGCCTCTATAAATAGAGACTGGATCTCAAAATTCAGGACTTTTTGACACTCTCAGATTTCCCCTCTTTCTGACTCCTTTCTCTAATATTCTCTCACTTACGTTAAAGAGGTTCTAAAGGCTTTAGTCTTAAGAATTTCTTTTTTGTAAGCAAGGATTTTTAGGTTTCAAAGAAAATTGCATAAATTTCTTTGAACCCTAAAATATTCTCTTGAGAAAAAGAGTATGTTCATGCAAGAGGTAGCTTTTCTTTACTTCTGCTTCTTCTATCTCTTTTAATTTTGTGATATGTGAATAAATATGAGTTTAGTTTTGATTTTGTAATGCTCATCTCATATATTGTCAATATTTTCTTTATTAGAATGTGTTTATGATGTTTTTATTGTTAAGATCTATTTTTTATTTCAAAAATCTGCTTGTTATCATATCTTTTCACAAATCAAAAACTGATTTGCATCTTCATTAGATGTAGATCTGAATCTTTTTTTAAATCAAAAACTGATTTGCATCTTCATTAGATGTAGATCTGAATTTTTCTCAAATCAAATACTGATTTGCATCTTCATTAGATGCAGATCTAAATTTTTTATCAATTAAAAAACTTATTTGCATCTTCATTAGATGCAGATCTGATTTTTTTTTTTTTTTTAAAACAAAAAAATTGGTTTGTATCCTCCTTAGACACAAATTTGAATTTTTTTTTTTTTAAATCCAAAAAACAGATCTGATTTTTCTAAACCAAATCAATTTTTTTTTTATCACAACACAAATCTAAATTTTTAACAAAGAAGAGGATACATTCATAAATAGACTTATGTGATTTAGTTTTTCATGTGTGCAACATATCATTCATGTCATGTATAAAAGGGGTACATCGGTCAAGAGAGTCTAGAAGACCAAACTCTGTCTAGGCGGAATGGTTGCCTAACACCTTCTCATTCCGTAACCTAGCCTCCGAATTTAGTGTCTTTGGATAGGTAGACCTAGGCTTTATCTTTGTTTTTTTTTTTTTTTGGCAGATTGTAAATAGGAAAAGCTATGTAATTCTTTGGTAGTTTGTAACTAGCTAATACTCAATTTATTAAGTTTGTATTTTTTTCAATCAATGAGAATGGAACAATTCAGTCATATATTTCTTCACTTTTGTTAGTTTTGAATATACATCACTGTCAGTTTCTTTAGAACCTTCTCCCTTTGGTAGTTTGTAATTAGGACCCAAAGCCATGTAATACTCAATTTATTAAGTTTGTATTTTTATTCAATCAATGAGAATTGAACAATTCAGTCATATATTTCTTCACTTTCGTTAGTTTTGAATATACATCATTGTCAATTTCTTTAAAACCTTCTCCCCTCTCCCCATGTGTGTTAAAATATTTAGTATTCTAAAAACTATATGAGATGGGTTCAAGTTACACCTGGTGTAACTCTAAAGAATTACACCTTTTTTAAACCGTTGGATTTAAGTAGATCCAACGGTTAAAAAAAGACCCACATTATCACAAATATTCTTATTAAGATCTCTTTAATTGCCCTTACATTCTAAACCTATCTCTAAACCCAAAACACTTTCTCTCTCTACGTTTCTCTCTCTCCGTTTCTCTCTCTCTCTGTCTCCTCCTCCATTGCTCCACCTCCACAGGATGCCGGCAGGAAAAATAAATTAATTAATTAATTAATTTTTAAAAAAAAAAAAAAGCCGAAAACTAACAATAGAGGTTTGTGAGTGCTCTGTTTCTATTTTTTTCATTTTTTCTGGTTTGTGAGTTCTCTGTTTTTGTTTCTTTTCTGGTCTAACTCTCTCTCTCTCTCTCTACGTTTCTTTTCTGTATCATGCTTGGTACATTGTTTGTGTTAATAGCCTGACAGACCAAATGAGATAAAGAGAATTGAAGCCGCTGCTGGAAAGGTAGGGCTCAAACCATGGAAAGTAAGGGATTTGCAAAGGGGAAGGCTACTTCATTGTGTAGCCTACTGTCACTTTTTTTAAAAAAAAAAAGGGGCTTCATTATAGGAAACTATTGAAGAACAAAGCATATCAGATTTTTGTGATGATTTGTAAAGCTACTGTTCTGGATTTGTAGTGTACATAAACGATGCAATTTATTTTGTTTAGCCATGGCATTGAACTCTCAAGTGAAAGAAGTTCTGCTTTGTTAAATATTGTACCTGTTGGGCTTAAGTTTACAGCATCAACAAAATCATCTTTGTACTTGAAGCTCGTATAAACTTTGCATAAGTTACAAAGTTTTCATGTTTCCATTTGATTTCACAGTTTAGTAGTGACTTTTCCTTAAGTGAATTTATTCTTTCTTTCTCATTTACCATTTTCTCTGTTTGTAAATTCCTAAATAGCAGTTATAAATACTATATTTGTTACAAATTTTGTTGAGAGAGATTGCGTGGAGCTCTGGGATGAGAGTGATTTCCATGTGCAGTTGTCCTTCCAAGAGTCTTCTCAAATAGGTTTCATAATAGGTGGTGAATTTGAGAAACAAGGGGGTTGCAATGTCAGTTTTGCTTGAAGACCTTTGATGATTTAATCAGCTCAAAATTTCTGTGGAAGAAGAGGGTCATTATGTTGATGAGGCAAGCTTGTGGCATAGGAGAATTGGGTCAAAATGGGATTTGAAGAAAGGACAGCCTCCATGGCTGCAACAATGTTTGGAAGAAAGGCTTGAAGTTGAAATTAGTCATGTCGATGTTAATAAGGCTTGTGGTTTGAATGGGCCATGACACTTAATTGTGTTGCTGCTTGGGCATTTGCTATTTCAGCTGAGGTTATTAAACTCTTGTTTGATGCTTCAGCAGTTCATTTTGTCACGTTGCAACTATGAACTATTTTCATTTTATTCTGGTTGTTTCTTTGCTTTTGTAGTAATTGTATTTAAGTAATATTATGTAATAGTACATCTATATATTTGGAGTGGATGTTATATTCTATAGCCATGCATTTTGGGTATGAATTGTAACATAAATGTGAAAAATGGGAACCTCTATTTCATTGTCAGTTATAAGTTTGTGCTGAAAAATAAGTAAATAAAAGGCTACTCTTTCAATATTATACCCAATACAACTTCAATCAGAGTAACTTTTTAACTTGAGAGAATTTTCCTAAACATCATAGCAATGTAAAGATCTTAACAAAAAAAATATTATGTAAAAGTTAAAAACAAAATGTATAGATAATTTAGAGAAAGGATGTTGATGGTGGATTGGAGGCAAGAGAAGTGCATTCATTTGGCGAGATAGGTGGCTCCATACCCCTACCACATTCCAAATTTGCTAACCAAAACCTCCTAATTTACAAGATGCCCCAGTGAACTCTCTAACTGACATGGAAAAAAGATGCTGGAAAACTGAACTGATCAGCAACTTATTCTCAAGAGAAGACATAGATGCAATTTTGGCTATTCCTCTTCTAATACGAGATAAAATAATTTGGAGTTTCACACCACAGTTAATAGTGCCTATCGTGTGGCTAGCGAGGCTAAATTTTCAACAATAGAGGAGACTTCCATGGGCAACAATAAGAAACAGTTTTGGTCAGCACTGTGGAAGACCAAAATTCCAAATCCCATCAAAGTCCTCACATGGAGGGCATGTCATAATGAAATTCCTACTTATGAAAATCTTGGTAGGTGAGGAATTCCAATGGAACCATGGTGTCCCTTATGCAAGCTTCAAGTACAAAGATGATTTTGTTGATGCTGTAAACTTAAGCCCAACAGGCACAATATTTAACAAAGCAGAACTTCTTTCACTTTAGAGTTCAATACCATGGCTAAACAAAATAAATTGCATCGTTTACGTACACTACAAATCCAGAACAGTAGCTTTACAAATCTTCACAAAAATCTGATATGCTTTGTTCTTCAATAGTTTCCTATGATGAAGCCCTTTTTTTTAAAAAAAAAAGTGACAATAGGCTACACAATGAAGTAGCCTTCCCCTTTGCAAATCCCTTACTTTCCATGGTTTGAGCCCTACTTTCCACCAGCGGCTTCAATTCTCTTTATCTCATTTGGTTTGTCAGGCTTTTAACACAAACAATGTACCAAGCATGATACAGAAAAGAAACGTAGAGAGAGAGAGAGAGAGAGTCAGATCGGAAAAGAAACAAAAACAGAGAACTCACAAACCAGAAAAAAAAAAAAGAAAAAAAAAAGAAAAATAGAAACAGAGCACTCACAAACCTCTCTTGTTAGTTTTCGGCTTTTTAAAAAAATTTATTTATTTATTTATTTATTTTTCCTACCGGCAACCTATGGAGGTGGAGCAATGGAGGAGGAGAGAGAGAGAGAGAAATGGAGAGAGAGAAACGTAGAGAGAGAAAGTGTTTTGGGTTTAGAGATAGGTTTAGAATGTAATAAATGGGGTAATTAATGAGATCTTAATAAGAATATTTATGATAATGTAGGTCCTTTTTTAACCGTTAGATCTACTTAAATCCAACGGTTTAAAAAATGTGTAACTCTTTATAGTTACATCAGGTGTAACTTGAACCAATCTCAAACTAAATATATATATATATATATTTCTTCACCTCAATTTATATGCTTTATAAATTAATTATTTTCATTTATATATATATATATATATATTCGACCTCCTTTAATCACTATGTTCTCTTAAAAATAAAAAATAAAAAATAAAAAATAAAAAAACCAATCTTAACATCTTTGTGCTTAAATTGCTCTATGTTTTTCTCCCAAAAAAAAAAAAAAGATTTGCTCTATGCAGTTCCTGGAACCAGATCAATCTTAACACGTCTTGCTCGTTTGCTTGTTCACTATTCTAAAGATGGCAAGCTTTTGACACGAAATTGATTGACTAAATCAAGCATTTTGTCCCCTCCATGGCTTTCACAAACAATTGAAATAAAGTCTACTACCAACAGTAATAACACAGTTTATGGGTTCAAGGTCCCACATAGGAAAGAAGTATATCTTTCTTTTTTTTGAGAAACCGAAGTATATCTTTCTAAAATTATATAAAACTTGACCTTTGGGTATATATGCGACATATGGTCAGGACTAAATTCCATTTTATTAAGCACATTAACCCCATCAATAATTATATTTAAAATTTTGACTTTATCTATAAGAAAGCAACAATGTCATGAGTGGCTGTCATGTATTACATCAATCATAGTGATATATTAATTTAGAATCTAGACATGGGAGTCACATTGATTTGAAATATACCATTCAATATAATTTTCAATTACAGTGTAATATGATTGCTCAAATGGGCTAATAGATCCCCGGATTCATGGCAATGATAGTTTGAGACCATTAGCACCAATGGTGTCTCGTCAAAATGCGCCATTTATTCTAGGCCTAAAGATTTGGGTATAAGATGAAACCTACCTCAAGTTGTTTTTGACCTATTTATATTAATTAATCACTTTTAATTTAGTGGATAGGGTGAATCAAAGAAGGCAATACTCTAAAAAATTAATAATTTTCCCATTATCCAATATGTGCATTATTTTTCTCATTATATATTAGTGTTCTTGTAAGTTCTGTGTTGTAAGAGAGATAATGTTTGTATAGATGCACGAGATATAAATTTATACAAAACAAACATTTTATGCTTATGGTTACCAATAAAAAAACATTTATGCTTATTTTGTTTGACTTAGAGCATTTGCATCAAACAATGTAAAATAGAAAAATATATCAATTTTATATATTTAAACCCCAAAATCACTTACATCGGTGAAATTAAAAATATGTAAATTTGCAAAATTGCTATTGTAACCGTGTAAATTTACATTACCACTATTCATTTTATATTTAATTTTTTATTCTTTCTTTACTTATTCCAATAATAAAAGAAGAGAGTAGATGGTAGTTATTATATGTAAAAAAAGAAAAAAAATTAAAAAAGAAAATTAATATTTTAATGAAATGTAGTGTAAAATAGATAATACGATGTGGGAAAAATTCTTAGGCATTTTCAGAATATGGAGAAATGATATTCTCTCCTCTCATATTTATGATAGACCCTACTATAAATTTAATAAGTAGACCCTATCAGAAGAGAGAGCACCATTCTGTATGTTTCATTAATACTTAAGAATTACTTTATAATATGGGATATTTTGAAAAATGAGTATGTAAAATACAAAAAAAAATAGGTTTTTATACTAAAATATATAGAAATTTTGCACGAATGAATGTGAATACCCTTATTTAGCCTATATGTTTATGTACAATTATTTTTAGATCGTAATAAATAACATAAATATAAGCTATATCATACTTATTTTAAATGATTTACTTTGCTTAAAATATTCAACTAGACCAAAATACAATTGTACAAGAAACGAATAAGTTGTACATAAATAAATAAATTAAATAAAAAATTAAACAGGCTCATAGTATTTTATTCATTATGAATTTTATAATATGTTATGTGGTCATGGACATAATGTTTTTAAAATAAAAATACTGATTGATCCATCAGTTTCTTTCTTTAGCTTTCAAGATATGTTATGTGGTCATGGATGTAATGTTTTTAAAATTAAAATACTGAATTGATCCATCAGTTTCTTTCTTTGGCTTTCGAGATATGGGGCATGACTTTATGACCTTTTGTGACCTGAACTTGTGGGGTCATGGTGTCAAATCATAGGATTTGATGTTGCATATTGCATCCCCCACAACCGTACTCCATTGGAGAGCACATTTTTCATTAGGCTATAGCAGGACATCTTGAGATGGAGCAAAATATGAAAATTCCAGTTCATCCAAAAAAAAAAAAAGGAAAGTACCAATAGCCTTTCCTTTTATTATTTGGGAGGTATTATTAAATCTTATTGCCTTGGATATCTTCATATTAAATCTTAGTTGCTTTGTGAGGTGTTTATTATGTGTGAGGGATTATTAAACCTTATTTGTGAGGTACTATTAAATTATTCATATTTATTAAATCACATAACTCATTACATTATTTTAAACTGTCACGTGAATTCAAATATATCATGTGATTAAAAGTAGATGTTGATGGTGTTTTAACTTTTAATCACCACATAATAGGTTATAGGAATTTTTCTCTAAATCAGTTTTGAAATAAACTCTATCCATGTGATTTAAAGCAAATGAAAAATGAAATTTGTAAAAAGTAAAAGTTGGGAAGAGGAATACAATATTTTTCACAATTGTTAATATTTATTAATTGTGATTTGAATAATATCTAGTGATCTCCCATCATATGAAAGATATATTGAAAATGAAGGCAAACTAAATAATAAGATGAATATTGTAGAAGAACCCAACATTTCTAAATGATTCACATTAAAAAAAAAAAAAGGTGTCACATAAACCAAACTATAAATTCATTTATTTATAGAAGCGTTAAATTGAATTGGATAAAAGTGAGAGAATTATACAAATAATTTAGAGGTGGTTGTTATTCATTATAATTTAAGTTCAACAATGAGTTATTATAAACTTGTCTATTTCACATTAGATTAAACATAATCCCAAAATATTTCTAATTAGTATTTGTAAGGACACAATTTGTAGCGACCCAAAATGATATTGGGTTCGCACGTGAAAAGGCCCAAACAATATCATTTGTAGAGCGTGAGTTTGAAAGGCTAAGTCTTGGTCACCGAACGGTGGTTTGTCGTGGTATTCAAATAGTGTTAAATCGTGTTCGCTCAAGGAGTCTTTCTCCTGGAGGTGGGCTGGGAGGCTCTGGTTCTTGGCCATTTTTCCCAGCCTCTCTTTCCGAACTGCTTGCTTCCCTTTTTATATTAGCCTGTATCCCTTATCCTACGTCCACGTGTAGGTTCGACTTTCCAGGACTGATACTTGTCCCATCATCCCATACCCAAAGTGGTTGGGGGTGGTTGTAAAAGCTGAAAAGCATGGTTCTGTCAGGTGCAGAGTGTTCAATGGCAGTAATAACAACTTTCCCTTTGTCCTTGGTCGTTGTACTATCCAGTGTCCCTTTCCCTATCAACATAGATATTTTAGGTTTTTCCCAAAACTGTTCTTGTACCGCTTTTGCCCTTTCTTTCAAGGGGACCTCGGATATGCCGAGGACAGAATTGTCCTCGGTTATGTCTCAGGACTACTTGGACTTTTATTACACGTCCTCGGCTATACCCCTCCTCGGCTCGGGCCTTGAGCCCCAATGTAAAAACGGGCCAGGGTCACAGCTTTTTGGGCCCCACAATAGCCCCTCAAAATCCTGCTGTCCGACCTCTTAGTCAGAAAGGAGGTTTTTGGTGATGCCAAGCCTTTATTACAGCTCATTTAACTCTGACCTTCATTAATGTTGGTATGACTTCATCTATTTAGGAAATATGCCGGATTACAAGATATTCTTCTAGATTCACTCACGATGCGCTCTTGCCGTTTCAGTGTTCGAGACGCGTCTTTAATGAGTTCCCCTTACGAGACCATTGAAATTCGACGGTTATTGACGGCGTTAGGAAGTGGAGTGGGTATATTCGCGTTTACAGATCTTCTTGGAAATTTGCATAAATTAAATGTCACCCATCTTGCCTTCCATATAAGAAGAAAGGCAGGAGGTTATTTCCATCACACAGAGACCCCTCAAATCCTCTAAAGTCTTAAATTTCTAGCCTCGCCCAAAGTTTCCCTTATCCGCTCGCTCAACCCTTGGATTGTGATATGTCTGAGGTAGAAGTGGGAATGAAGAGACCTAATCCTTCCCAGAAGCACTGTGTTCTTCCGAAACTTAAAATGACTCGGTCAGGGCAGGGTTGGCAAAGACTTAAGATACTTCTCATCCCCCCTTCAATCAAAATCCGAAGCAGGGGCTCGTCGCGTCAAGCCTTTGGTGCGACTAAGCTAGGGTCACCCATTATCAGTACCAGCCGCTCTCTTATGAGCATAGCTAATATGGCACCAGCGTGTTAGGAGTCAGGGCTGACGCGGGGACAAAGTGTCCCTGATTCTTCCTCTCTTCCTTCACCGGTGCCTCATTTTGCCTCCCCTTCTTCTTCTTTCCCATCACCAGATCCATCCTGGTGCTTTTCCTTCTTTCTCTTCTTCTCATCTTTCACCAAGGGAGGTCCTCCTCTCAATATGGGTACTACTGGGGCAAAATTTGGAAAGATTTCGGAGCAGAGCTTAAAAAAGACTTCTGGTTGCCTGTTTATTGCTTCTCTTTTTTTATTGTTTTTGCAACTCGTTTTCTGTATAGGCTTGTTTAAGCCCTTCATTGTACGCTGTAATACTTCTTTATATTAATAAAAGTCAACAGTGCTTTATTTTGTATATTCTACCTCTTCTTTTTGAAATGGTTATGACATGAATAGACGTACTACCATATGACTTCTTTTTTATTTTTACATTCTGAACGATGCTTAGGGTCGAAATCCCAGTTAATAAACAGACTTTGCTCTGTGCTTATTGAAACTATCCGGCACAATAAAGCCGACTTGAACAAATGATATTTAGGGAAAAAGAAACTTTGTTTGAGAGAAAGATGTAATTATATCCTTATCGGGCTATTCGGCTTGATAATGCCGTCCTAAAAAAGAAACAGCACCTAGGGCTGAAACCCCTGCTAAGGAAAAGATGTTAAAAAAAAGATGTTGTTGCAGACTTAATAGAACTGTTTGGCACAATAATGCCGACCTGAAAAAACGATACGTACCCCAAAACAGCCGAGATGGCAGCTGAATGCTTGGTGCGATGTAGGAGGTAGCCATCCGAGGATGGGTGGTTCAAAAGTGCACCGTCCATGTGGGCCGCCAAGTACTTAGAGTGTTTCGCCGCCTTCCTAATAGCTTGTGTAGCCTTGGTCCTTTTTTGGTATCCAGTCCGAGGACCGAGGTACGACCATGCCGAGCTCAAACGCTTGTTTGCATCAATTCCCTTAGAGATGAGGCTCTGAGGACAGATTAGGATCTTCATTATGCCAAGGACTTAATCCGACTTTTAGTAAATGATCTTCCTGTAGGTCTGAGTAACCTAACATTCTTCTTAAGAAGTTGGTTTCCCCATAGGTTTGAGTCCGAGGACCATGCAATACCTTGGTTCTGTCCAAAACTTGATTTTAAAGTAGTTGGTTTCCCCATAGGTTTGAGTCCGAGGACCATGCAATACCTTGGTTCTGTCCAAAACTTAATTTTTAAGTAGTTGGTTTCTCCATAGGTTTGAGTCCGAGGACCATGCAATACATTGGTTCTGTCCAAAACTTGATATTTAAGTAGTTGGTTTCCCCATAGGTTTGAGTCCGAGGACCATGCAATACCTTGGTTTTGTCCAAAACTTGATTTTGATAAGTAGTTAGTTTCCCCATAGGTTTGAGTCCGAGGACCATGCAATACCTTGATTTTTAAGTAGTTGGTTTCCCCATAGGTTTGAGTCCGAAGACCATGCAATACCTTGGTTCTATCCAAAACTTGATATTTAAATAGTTGGTTTCCCCATAGATTTGAATCGAGGACCATGCAATACCTTGGTTCTGTCCAAAACTTGATTTTTAAGTAGTTGGTTTCCCCATAGGTTTGAGTCCGAGGACCATGCAATACCTTGGTTCTGTCCAAAACTTGATTTTGATAAGTAGTTGGTTTCCCCATAAGTTTGAGTCCGAGGACCATGCAATACCTTGGTTCTGTCCAAATTGATTTTTAAGTAGTTGGTTTCCCCACAGATTTGAGTCGAGGACCATGCAATACCTTGGTTCTGTCCAAACTTGATTTTGTAAGTAATTGGTTTCCCCATAGGTTTGAGTCCGAGGACCATGCAATACCTTGGTTCTGTCCAAAACTTGATTTTGATAAGTAGTTGGTTTCCCCATAAGTTTGAGTCCAAGGACCATGCAATACCTTGATTCTGTCCAAAACTTGATTTTGATAAGTAGTTGGTTTCCCCATAGGTTTGAGTCCGAGGACCATGCAATACCTTGGTTCTATCCAAAACTTGATTTTTAAGTAGTTGGTTTCCCCACAGGTTTGAGTCCGAGGACCATGCAATACCTTGGTTCTGTCCAAAACTTGATTTTGATAAGTAATTGGTTTCCCCATAGGTTTGAGTCCAAAGATCATGCAATACCTTGGTTTTGTCCAAAACTTGATATTTAAGTAGTTGGTTTCCCCATAGGTTTGAGTCCGAGGACCATGCAATACCTTAGTTCTGTCCAAAACTTGATTTTTAAGTAGTTGGTTTCCCCATAGGTTTTAGTCCGAGGACCATGCAATACCTTAGTTCTGTCCAAAACTTGATTTTGATAAGTAGTTGGGGGAATTAACCCCTCAGCTATGGCGTGGGACCTTGGTTTAGGGGGATTAGCTCCTCGGCCAAGCCCCTAGAACCATCTGTGCTGCTGACGCTACGAAGCGCAACCCCTAGTGGAGAAACGTAGCCCCTAGTGGAACTTTACGCTAGAACACTACATCCGGCTGTTGGAATTGATGTGAGGGATTATCTCAACCCACCACCTGTGCCAAGACACAAGCCTTTCCCACAGACGGCGCCAATTGTAAGGACACAATTTGTAGCGACCCAAAATGATATTGGGTTCACACGTGAAAAGGCCCAAACAATATCATTTATAGAGCATGGGTTTGAAAGGCTAAGCCTTGGTCACCGGACGGTGGTTTGTCGTGGTATTCATATAGTGTTAAATCGTGTTCGCTCGAGGAGTCTTTCTCCTGGATGTGAGCTGGGAGGCTCTGGTTCTTGGCCATTTTTCCCAGCCCCTCTTTCCGGACTGCTTGCTTCCCTTTTTATATTAGCCTGTATCCCTTATCCTACGTCCACGTGTAGGTTCGACTTTCCAGGACTGATACTTGTCCCATCATCCCATACCCAAAGTGGTTGGGGGTGGTTGTAAAAGCTGAAGAGCATGGCTCTGTCAGGTGCAAAGTGTTCAATGGCAATAATAGCAGCTTTCCCTTTGTCCTTAGTCGTTGTACTATCCAGTGTCCCTTTCCCTATCAACATAGATATTTTAGGTTTTTCCCAAAACTGTTCCTGTACCGCTCTTGCCCTTTCTTTCAAGGGGACCTCAGATATGCCGAGGACAGAATTGTCCCCGATTATGTCTCAGGACTACTTGGACTTTTATTACACGTCCTCGGCTATACCCCTCCTCGGCTCGGGCCTTGAGCCCCAATGTAAAAACGGGCCAGGGCCACAGCTTCTTGGGCCCCACAGTATTAATTAGGGATATGTTAGAACCATGTTTAGTATATATCTACTTGCATTTTCTTTTTCTTTTTTTATAAAATTGTAACTATAGATAATTGTCTGGTGTAAACATAAGACCACCAAACCTAAGACCCGCGGCAGCCCACAGTGATTTAAATCCCACCCACCCAAAGCCTTCACGCTGATTTGTGCTACACCGATTTGAAAGAGAGGTGAAAAGAAAGAAAGTCTGAAAGTGAGAAGAAGAGAGAGAGTGTAAGATTAAAAAACTAATTTTTTCTTTACAATCCCATGAACAGTGAGGTTGAATATATGTAACCTCACTGTAGCTGGGACGTAAAAAATTTTGGATTTACATACCCGGATAGAGCATGAATTTAAAGGTTTATTTGCTAAAATAATAATTGGGGGGTGTTTACACCACAATGCTAGTGCTCTTAGAGCATCTCAGTGAAGTTGCTAAATTGACAAAAAAGTCAATTTAGCAACCAATTCTCCAAAATTGTGGCTACAACAAAGCAGCTAAACTTAAAAGAATTTAACTTTGAGCTAGCAGTTCACTGTATCTCAAAACTCAAAAAAAATAATATTTATTATAGAATAGAATTGGAACAAGTAACACAAAAGAAATTTAAAAAATAAAGTAAAAAAAAAAAACTATCGTATCTAAAAAAATATATATTTTAAAATAAAGACAATCAAGTGTGATTTCATAATTAGAGGAAAAAAAATGGAGTTTAACTAAAATCAGGAACGGATCCAAGATTTCAAGCTAGAGGTGGCCAAAGTATAAGAAAAAAAAATCCAAATAGGCATTCATATAGATTAATAAATTATAAATACACAAAATCATTATTTCTTAATACATTAAAATACAATTATTTACAAGCAAAAACAAAAACAAAAAATGTTTTTTTTTTAGTACTAGAATAGCAAGGATTTTTTTTTTTTTTTGGAAGGTAGAGCATTTACAGTAATAGTGCTTATATTTTATTTTTTTACCATTTTATTTAAAATTATATAAACAACTCATTAAAATAATAAAGGAAGAAAGAAAATTTGAGTTTTTTTAATTGAAGGTAGAGAGATAATCTTAATAAAATATTGCATTTTATTTTTAGCAACTTGTTGTAGTCAACTGGTATTTATACCAGTTTACTGTAGTTGTAAAAAATTTAATTTTAACTTTACCAAAAACATATGATTTTTTGGTTCTTTGGTGGTAAAATAGTTTTATATATATATATATATATATATATAAAATACAATTACTATTGTAAATGTTTTTATAGTTTTTGTTAAGTTTTTGGGTTGGATAGTTGCTAATTGAAGAAAGGTCTAAGGTTTTGGACTACCAAAATGATGTATATAATTTGGAAAAAAAAAAAAATGGACCAAGGGAGGCCGGCTCCCTTAGATCACCTAGGTCCGTCCTTGACTAAAACATTTATTTTTGTTGACATATTTTGTAAACTAACATATGTGGATTTGAACAAATGCTAAAGTGATGCAATATATATTATTTACTAGTCGCTAACCCGTGCGATGCATGGGATAATTAACAAATGTTAAATAATTTCAGGCATTTATTACCTCTAGCTTTTCTTCTTCTTCTTCTTCTTCTTTTTCCCTTTTTTTTTTGGGGGGGGGGGGGTATTTACTCAATCTGTATATTGAATAGAAATCTCAACCATCTTGCCACAATCCATAAAAAAAAAATAATAAAAAAAACATTATTCATCATGTAAAATTTCAATTAAGTTCATATATTTCCTTGCAGAAAAATGCATAGCACTTCATAGGATCTATACATTGCTATATATTCTAAACCTTACCTCTACATATTTTTCTAGCCTTATCCACCAAAAACCACACACCATATAACCCTAATTCCTTCCATACACTTACAAACTATAGAAACAATTTAGAAATATGAAACAACAAATAACGAATCAACTATTTATACCTAGGTTTTCTATTTCCTACTTGGATAATAAAATACCCAATACCCAAAATAATACACTACAAAATTCTCACCAAAAAAAAAAAAGTCCAAAAACTCTCCAGTCTCCTCCCCTCCATCGACTTCTCTCATGTTGCTACTCATTAAGCCATGCTTTCCACAAGCCCAAAACCTTGTTAAACTCCTCAACCTCTATTTATAATAAGTTATTGTCTCTGTTATTAATCATCTGTCAATTGCATATGAGGATCGGATTTCTCAACTAACCCATGCTTGATAAACCAATTAAAATCTCAACTTGATAATAAAAATAATCAAAGCTGACATTGAAGACTCTCTCAAATTTGAATAAGAGGCTAAGTATTACCTATGATGCTAAATACTTTGTACCACAAATTTCACGGGAGCTAAACAAAGACTAAAACTAAAGAAAAGCACAAAAAAAAAAAAAGATAAGATATTAAGAAAATTACCTGTATGCATATATTTCAATGCACATAGCATCTGATAAAGAAAAAACTGATGATGTTCACAAGTCAAGTCATCATTAGCAACATGATGCGCTTAATTTCAACAATATCCAAATGCCGTAAAAGCCTAAGCAACTTGACTTTACACAAGATCCGTGTAGTTTAATATATATATATATATATATATATATAGATAATGATTTTATATTATATATTTGTTGAAATTTTTGTTATAGAATTTTAGTTGAAGTAGAATTTTCAAGCTCTTAAAACATATATCTAGTAGAGTTTTATTTAAACTAAACTATTGTAACACTAATAAGATAATTACAAGTTGAAGAGAAATAATAAATATATAAGATATAAAACCTAAAATAAAAAAGAATCTAAAATAAAATTTAAAAAAAAGTGGTGACGTGGAAAATTGTGGGAGTTTCGAAGGCTTTGGTTTTATATATATATATATATATATATATATATATTATAGAATAGAATTGGAACAAGTAACACAAAATATATTGAGAAGACCAAGTGAGGAATATGAACTTTAAAGAATGATATATGTTATAAGCCATCACTATATAACTAGAAACGTATATATTTGTTCGTGTTGTTTCTTTTTTTCCACAATCTTCTTCTGTTATCTATGATTCTATCTACTAAAAGTGTTGCCAAAGAAATTTAAGGTTGCGACTTGAAAGGTGTTTACTTCTTCTAGATCTTTCAACACTAAAAAATTGTTATTTCTACATCCTCTCTTTCTCTTTCACATTATCGAAATTCCACATCACAAATGTTGCTTTCGACTTCTCTTTAAAAGAGGTGTAGAATTAAAGCAACTCTCTTTGGTGTTAAAATAGCATCATCCATTCGAAATTTACTAACAACATATATACCTTCATCATTGTTAAACATGTAATTTTAGAGCAAAGCAACACTTTCATATCTCTTTAAAATTTCTTACCGTGTGAGATAGCAGTTTAGAAACTAATCATTTTGACATGGCTTCACCTCTGCAAAACTTCAGAGCAAAATGATAAACTATTATGTGTCTTTTGAAAATTCTAACCACTTGCGAGAGGACCAATAAGTAATACTTTTTAGTATGGAAAATAGTTCCACTAAAGTACTGCGAAGATACCAACAATAATATCACCATTTTTCAATAATACTACCAAATTAAACTACCACATGCTTTTACACACATTTGGTTATAAATGTTCCACATGACAAACTGTAAGTAGTGAAGAAAAAATAGTAGATCTATTTGATAGTAGTGGACAACCAATCGTATAGTCTTCTATATAAAATAATTATAGCAAAGTACGTGGACCCCCAAATTAGTAATTATTGAAGGTGATGGATGGTCATGAGTTGATCATTAAAAGTTACAAGAAAGGTTTAGGCGTCCAAATATTCCAAAAGATGACTGACTTCAGCTATTTCAGATCAAATTCTTCGGCGCCTCCCATATGAAGAACAGATATCAATTGCAACAAGCTGTTGTTATCTTCCTTTTATGTTAAGCCCTTGTTCACACAATCTCTGCAACTTAGTCCTTGTAAATGACTAACTTCCATTTCCATTAGTCTACACGCTGAAGGGAAGGGCTTATGAGTGTGTATGAGAATAACAATTTAAATTCGTACTCCCAGGTGGTCCAGGTTGGTTGGTACCTAGGGAGGGAAAAATTATCATATACGACAACATGCAAGATTCCTCATGGTTGGCGGAGACTGGAGACTACACACCGGTAAACTCCACATGTTACGAGAAATTGATTGTGTGCAACCACTACACAAAATGTTAGGTTTTAGATTTTGAAATATTCTATGCAACAAAATCAAGGGTTAAATTTCAATGTATTTGAGACATGGGTTAGCATAAAAGTCTCTGTGATGCTAATTGAAGAAGAAACTTAAGCTAAGGAGTGAAACGCGTCTCGCTCAAGTGAAACAAAACTCGCTTGAGTGATTCATTAAAGGCTGAAATTAACGTTAAACAAGATAATACTTTGTGTGACATTTGCTTGAGTGAAATCGTTGGATTTGTGATCCAACTACTTCTAGAAAAAGGATTCTTGCTCAGCTTTAACCCTACTTTGTGCACCTAAATAAATCACATTAATTTTGCATGACTTTTATAGGGATATATGGAAGGTTATATATTATAACAGAGCTAAAACCTTCAAATCGTAAATAAGCCTTCTTCCTGAGCTTAAATAGAGAAAACCATCCATATGCCTAAAAGGATTTTAGTGGTTTTGAGGACTACTACAATAGGAAAGCAATTAAGTAGGACATTTGCAAAGGATACATAGAGATTGAATACTACTACAGACTTTTTCTTTTTCTTTTTTTAATATATAAAAATCCTGCAATGGTTTTATTGAGTATAAACTATTGTAATAGTTTATTTATGGTATATTTTTCAACAAGATTAGATCCCCAAAATGCCTTTTCCATTAAGGAGGTTGTTCATTGATTTTTCATTTCATTACAAAATTTGAGAGATAAGACCAATTGTACAGGTTTCCTTCGAGTACCGCAAGATATGATTATAGACTTTGAGCTAGCTAGCTGCATATGTTTGTTGTATAGTAAAGTGTTACTGTTTATCAACTAAGGGAATTATCATATTAAGTAATGTATTTTTCAGGTTTTAGTAGATCTCAAACAGTTAATTACCATTGGGTATTTAGATCTACTGCGACCACCTTAACTAGATTTCTAAGTCCCATGCAGACTTTTCCCTATTCTCATAAGCTATATTTTGCAATGCTGAAGCATTGGCGGCGCACCAAAACGTCTACAGGGATTGAAAGTTGAAACAAGCCTGTGATTTACATGCATTTTTATAATGGTTATAGTATGATGTATATTTGAAAACATGCGTGCAACGTAGGATTTGAATGTATATCATTACATAGATGCATATGCCATTGGCTTGCTTCAATTCTATAGCGCTGCCAATAATAGAGAATATTGTATGTATGTATATGCATGTACGTATACTGGTGCTATTGGTCTTGGCGGCCATACAAAAGAGCTAGGGTGAACCTGTTGATATTGATTTGTGATATGGAAACGAGAAAAAGTCTATATTTATATAGTGAAAAGAAGAGATCCTTGGTATATTCTATGCTTGAAGAAATGAGGCGGTGACTACTTCATTAAGACAAATAAAAAGTTGGCTCTTGATTTATTATCACACAGTATATTAAAGGTTGCAACTGCATTTTATTTACCTTGAGGTCAAAGTAATGACAAAAATAAATGAATTTTAAATTTATAGCTGCCGGGGCTATGATTGATCATATTCATTTTAATTTTGGGGGTTACCATTAAATTTTTAAAACAGTAACCTCATTTTTAAAGGCCAAAACCAATTTGTATTTTTTTTCCAATGACCCTCTAAGCCATAATATAATCCTGCCCCTCACTTCCTCTTTTATTTTAATTTTATCACCAAGACAATAATTCAAAACACAAAGCAAGACAAACAGATAAAGGAAGAAGTTGCGAACACTTGACACTAGCAAGAAGCTACAAGCACTTGATCACATTTAACTATATTGCTTTAAGAACAGATTAAGGAATTCTAAAAAGAACTACAAAAACACCCAGTTGAGGATCGAGTGTTCTTCACATTATGAACTAAGCTACTGGAAATGGTTGGGCCTATAGCGAGGCTAGAATAGGACTTTAGACCATCCATAGAGCCTTTGGGCAAATTAACCAGGCACATCTTATTGGATTTGCCATAGAAAATCCGATAAGGTACACTAATTTGAAGCAAGTTTTAGCTCGATCTCCATAGAAGACCCTAATCTCCTCAATGGGTGTTTGACTCAGAGGCGGAGCCAGGGGGGGTCGAGGGGGGGCCACTGCCCCCCCTAGCCCACCCAAATTTTTTTTTTTTTTTTTTGATATTATCATTTTTATTTTCAGTTTTGAAGGTGAGAACAGTTGTTGGTTTTTTCTTTTTCTTTTTTTAATTGACTAGTTTTGGTTGCTGATGAAGTTGTGAAAAATGAAATATATGTATATATATTTTATACTTGTTTTCCTAATCATTAATGGAACAAAATCACCTTAGCTACTTAACATATTTGTTGTTTCTATTTTTTTTCTTTTTAAATACATAAGATATATGTGCATAAAATGCATATATCTTATACAAGTTTTGCCCCCCCTCAACTCAAATTCTAGCTCCGCCACTGGTTTGACTACTAGGCATCTAGGTCTTCCTTGGTAATCGATCCAAGGGATCTTGAGGGTTAACTTTTCTCGGGATAACATAATTACCTTTTTGAAGGTATCTTTTCTTTTCTTTAACTAATTAGTAAATCCCTTGCTTGCAATTCTAGAAGGCATTCTGGTATCCATCCCTTCAACCAAACAAAGGTAACATTTACTTGATAGGACAAACGCCTAGTTTTAGGGAGTAGTTCCCACCAAATCTATGTCTTACTTGTCCTATAATACTCCAACACTCAACTAAGATAACTGGTTTTAGGCATCTAGGTTAATTTGCAATCTTTTAGCTACCATTACATTACCATGTTACACACTCAAATCCATTGTGTACACAATGGATTTGACCTCCGCGGATTAACCCTTGTAGTACTAAAAGTTTTCTTTCTTAGCATATAATTGGGACACGACATCCTTACTACATGATTCTCTTCTTCTTGAATCAACCACCTACAACTATAACATATTTATTACCAAAACAGCACACAGTTTTCACTCCACACACACACAAAAAAAAAAAAAAAGTTTCTGGTTTAATCAAAATCCATTTTAAGGCAAATTGGATAGCTAGGCGGCTCAGCCAAGTGAGGTTGAGAACATGGGAGAATCAATTGGAGACAGCAAAATGAGTGGAGAAAAGAAAGCATATATAATATAACTAGTACAAATTTCTTGATATGTATTCTTTTTGTTCATTTCGTATAGCATTCCCTCTACCCATACTGATAAGTAGGATGATATATATGATACACATGCTAAAAAAGAAAGCTAGATCAACATGATCTTATAATAAATGGTCATGGTTGATTCATCTTAATCATCGAATTTGATGGACTAAGAAGACTATAGGCATCATGATCCTTGTTAATGCTAACAATGTTGGATCGACGAGCTGGACTAGGCAGAATTAAGGAATAACCTTTAGCAAAGCCGCAACCAGGACTAAAATCCTCGCTGCTGTCCATCTCTGCCAACACTTTGTAAAACAAATCAACATCGCAAGGGAGCACAAGAGGGCCTTCACTATTGTACCCATATTCCAATTCAGCATCCTCTAGCAGCATCGCGAACAAAGGATGATTAACAAGCTTGGTCTTGATCACAAATCGTTGTTTTTGAGGTCCAACATAGACTGTGAAACAACCTTCCGGAGCTACTTGACGATTCTTTTTGCGCTTTGTCAATGAACTGAAAGTGGTAGATGAAGATGAACAACATTTTTTGTTGCCAGCTACTAGTGATAGACATCGTTTCCATGCCTTGAAAATCAAGGGGTTCCTGCACTTAACTTTTATAATTTCCATTTCTAGTTCTACTATTGAAGAAGGACAAGAAAATATGGAATATGGAAGGAAAAGAGATTAATCTAGCTTGCTATATATATGCCAAATGGCAAGCTAAACTTAATTCTTCATCTATTTGTATAGCTCAAAATCCATATTGAATACTTACACGTATTTGATAATCTAAGTAAGAGAGATAGAGAGGTTTTGTAATGGAAACAGACTTTCTATTGAAGATGTGAATCCAAAACAAGAAGAAAAATAAAGATGGAACTATATGGAGATGCGTATAGAAGAGTAAAAGGTTTTGAAATGAGAGGCTGCATTAGTACATGTTATATATATATAGGCCCATACTCCATTTGCAGACTAATACTTTGGTATTTTGTCAACGCAATTGAACGCAGCAAGATTCTGAAAGGCCACTAGCAATCTTCAACGCCCATATGGTGGAAAAGAATATTATAATCTCTATGTATGCATATGCTCCACAAATAAATTGTTGGAATAAAAGGCAACTTAGAGAAACTTACTTGCAGATAATGGTCAAAGCAAGTAGAGACTAGGAGGTTATAAAGTAAGCCTTTATGGTAATGGCATGGATGCCACATTATAAGTGGGAGTAGGTTTAATGAACTTCTTGGAATTTTACTATTTCTGATATTTTACCTAAAACAGGTTTATCTTCTTAAAAAAAAAAAAAAAACTAAAGCAGGTTTAAAGAAAGTGGGAGAAAATGGGTAAATGCCCCTTTCAAAAAAAAAAAATCCAGCATTTTGTCCTTTTTTCAAACTAATCATGGAAATCGAGTTACAAAACGTCACTATAGTTCCTTAAAACGTCATTATAGGCTCCTTAAAAATGCCACTATAAGACTTAACTCGATTTTGAGAAAATCGAGTTTCAAAATAGAAGTATTTCCCTAATTAGTTTGGGAAAGAAGGCAAAATACTGGATTGTTTTTTTAAAAAGAGTAAAGGTCAATTTTTTCCAAAGAAAGTGATTATTAAACCATTATTAACCTTGTCATGTGCAAATTTTTTTACAAAATATGGTTTTTAAATGTCTCTAATGCTTTTTGTCTAATTAAGTATGTAGTTTGATGATTATGGTAGTTACTAATAGTCTTATTTTTATCTACTGTACCCCTCATTTTTTTTGTGGGTACGGTACCCACATAAATCCTAACCACTAAATTTTACTTGTTTTAATCTGGGCCGTTTATCTAATTTTAATAGAATAAAGTTACCAGTCAATCAGGTTAACATATAAAACCAAAAAAAAAAAAAAAATCAGTTCTTTTCTCTCGCAAGTCGCATCTCGAATTCGGACAGGTTTTCTCTCTCTGGCCGCCTTTTCGTCGCTCATGTTCTTGGCTGAATCACTAAATCTATTTTTTCTGTTCATCTTCTTTCCATATTGCGATTTACTCACAGATGAAGGTAAGAATCAAAATAAAACCCTAACTTCAAATGATCAGTGTTGACAGCATATCATTGCTCTCTACTGGATTTTAAAAAGATATGTCAAATATTTGATTTAAAGTTTAATCCCAATAAAGAGGTGCATAACGTTCAAAGAATCAAAGGTATATGTTTGATGTATTCAATTTTGAAGATATGGGTATTTAATGATACAGTTTGGGTTTTCTATATGTTTTATTTTATTTTTAATTTCTTTTTTATGGCCGGTGATAGGATGGCTGCTTTTAAGGGATTGGTAAGACATTTCAATTTGTTTTCTATTAATTGAAATCTGAGCTGTGTGAGTGTGTGTATTGTCAATCTGGATTTCATTTATTTGCATAGGTTTGATGTAGTGCGATTCACTTGTGGTCTTTTAATTAAGGCTAATTTGTTTTTGTTTTTGTTTTTCAATCATAGGGTCTTGTTTCCATTGTTATTCTCTTGCTTTTAGTGATACTTGTTCATCCAATGTTGGCAACCCCGTATCCAATTTGGATTTTAATCTGGCAGTGCTACTTATTGGTCACAAGAAGTTGGATTTTTTTTTCTTTGTGTTAGGTAGCTTAATTAGTGGAGTTTTTTTGGCAATAATTTCTCTTTTCCTCCTGCTTTCGTTAACCTCTCCTGCAATCATTTGAGTTACAGGGAAAAACTTCTTCTCAAATAAGTGAATTTGTGTTTCCCTTATTGTTTGCTAGCTGATTCTTGTATTTTGTGTATTTCAGGTTGAATTTCACAAGTCTTAACTGATTCCTCAAAAAAAAAAAAATTAATAATAATAATTCCAGCACTGCTCATCATGTTGTTGCAAAGTTGGTTTTTCTAGTTCAATTTGGTTCTGTCGAGCACAAATATGTATACTTTCTTTTTCTTATTGTTGGTTAGCTTGGTAATTATGACACTAAAAATTTGAAAGTTGTTTTGTTAAAGAAATGGCATGTTTGTATTGTGTGTATCTTAGGATGCATTTGCATGGTTTAAACTAATTACAACATTACTTGGCATGTTCATATTGTTCCCTTTTTTTACTGCCTTTTACTTGCACTTATTACAACTTGTTAGGAATTGAAATCATCAATCTGGTCATTCTGGATTGCAACCTTTTGGCTCTTTTGATTCAATATTATAATCCTTAAAATTGAAGGATAATGTTTTTGCTAGTGTGATTTTATTTAGTTTGCCAGCCTGCTATGCATTTCTTGGCATAGGTTTTTGGAAGAAGCAGATAAATTTAAATTTTCTTCTTCATTTGAGTGGTGGAATTTAAGTATTAGATCAAGCTATTTTTGGAAGTCATAGGGCACTCATTATGCTTGAATAGTTTTTTTTTTTTTTTCAAATCATTTCATCTTTAATTGAAAACAATAAATCACCGTTCTAATCATGCAGCTGATCCCTGTGTAGTTAACCTCTGCTCTGTTATTGATTTCCTCCTCTACTTTGTTTTAATGAGCATTCTAACCACCAAGAGGCTCCTTTCACCAATGTGTTGTTCACTAGTTATGGTTATGGGACCATTGTGGTGGGTTTGTCAATGATCATGGATTATGGTGGATTGCATTTGTCCTAATAGTTTGTAGTGCTAATCATATTTAATGTGCATATAGCTCTACTATTGCTTCAAATGTTTTATGGTCTTGAAATTACTGTTGGCTAAATCAAGGCCAAGTAGGCCTCTCTGTAGTTTGTATTGCCAATTTGGGAAGTTTTAACCAAGAGGACATGAAATAGAATAAGGTGTAGCCCATAAGAACATGAACATTTGCAGTCTGAACTCTGAAGAACTATGGACGAATGCTGTCTTTTTAGAACAATTCCTCTATTATTGTTATATGCTTGGGAAAGTGACTCACACCTAGGATAGAATAGAATACCCTGATTTCTCACCACTAGTAAGGTCCAAGGTGAAATGCCATCCTGGACATTTGTTGAAAGATATATTTTCAAGACCCTTTGGTTCAAAGATTAAAAGCATTTCTAATGAACTTCTCTCTTTTTATTTCTAATGAACATAATTGGTATGTATTTCTAATGAACTTTTCTTTGTAATTCTAATTTTTTTGAAACGGATTTATGAGATCATGTGTGTAACAAGTTGTAGCCTTGACATTCAGTTGGAATTGTAAGACTTGTGTTCTCCAAAATAATTAGAGTTGTAAATAAAGATGGTAGAAAAGACTTGGGAGAAATGCAACCAATGTACTCCATGTGATGGTTATACGTTCAAATGGCCAAAGTTTACTGGCCTAAGCATCAACCTGGGAGAAATGCAAATCAATTGAGCAAGGACAACAATCCTTTTTGTGATGGTTATACTTTCAAAATTACAAAGTGTACTCAAAATTGTATCTTGCTTGGCTAAGTTAATGAAAATAAACTTACAAGGTGACTCCATGTTGGATGACCTTCTTGCACTTGGATGACCTTTCTAGTCTTGAACGACACTATGGACGAATTGGAGATAGTCTAATTTTTGGTTCACCATCATATATAAATAATAAAAATATAAACATCAATAAAATGACCTCAACTATGTTATTTTATAGGGAGGTATGCCCCTGAATGTGATGGAAGCTACCAAGGGAGATACGTAGGAAGTTAATTGGTATATTCAAATATTTGTGGAAGAAACCAAGATAATTCCAGTTGAATTTTTTTTTTTTTTTTTTTTTTTGAACAAGAGTAATTATTGATTTATTGTGGTTGGGCTAATTTCATGGGATGCTTTTTATTTTATTTTATTTTTTTTGGTTTTCGATTTTAGATCTAAATTTTTTAATAACTTTAAAAAAATTACTATTATGATGAGTGATTATTAGTAAGTAAAAAAGTGACCTCAGTAATAAGCCTAAATGTAAAATTATGGTCAGATGTGATATTGGTAGTATTTACTGTGATGATTGAACTGTTAATTGTAAGGAAAAAAATAGGGTACCACCGAATGTGACAAAAGTACGGTTAGAAGTAATGTGGGTACTGTCCTATGTAATAACGGAACGGTTAAATTTGAGAATAAAAAAATTGAGTACCACTGAATGTGACAAAAATAGAGTCAAATGCAATGTTGGTGTTACTTAATGTGACAATGGAATCATTAAATGTGAGAAAAGAGTAAGGGAACCACCAAATGTGAGAAAAGAACTGTCACATATGATGTTGGAACTACATAATGTGAGGATGAAACCGTCAAATGTGAGAAAAAAAGTAAGGGAAGCATCAAATGTAAGAAAAGAACTGTTACATGTGTTATTAGAACTACACAATGTAAGGATAGAACCGTCAAATGTAAGAAAAAAAATAAGGGAATCACCAAATGTGAGAAAAGAACTGTCACATATGACAAAAGAATTATCACATGTAACAAAAATAGAACAAATGCGATGTTGGTACTGCTTAATATAGCAATGGAACCATCAAATTTGAGAAAAAAATAAATAAATAAACCACTATATGTGACAAAAAAACTGTCAAATATGATATTGGAACTGCACAATGTGATGATGAAACAGTCAAATGTGAGAAAAAAATAAGGGAACCACCCAACGTGAGAAAAGAACTGTCACATGTGATGTTGGAACTGTACAATGTGAGGATGAAACCGTCAAATGTGAGGTGAGGAAAAAAAATAAGAGAACCACCAAATGTGACAAAAGAACTGACACATGTGATGTTGAAACTGCACAATGTGAGGATGAAACCGTTAAACGTAAGAAAAAAAAGTAAGGGAACCACCAAATATAAGAAAAGAACTGTCACATTTGATGGTAGAACTGCATAATGTGAGGATGGAACCATCAAATGTGAGAAAAAAGTAAGGAAACCACCACATGTGAGAAAAGAACTGTTACATGTGATGTTGGAACTACACAATATGAGGATGGAACTGTCAAATGTAAGAAAAAAAAAGTAAGGGAAGTACTAAATGTGAGAAAAGAACCATCACATTTGATGTTAGAACTACACAATGTGATGATGAAATTATCAAATGTGAGAAAAAAGTAAGGGAACCACCCAACGTGAGAAAAGAACTGTCACATGTGATATTAGAACTGTACAATGTGAGGATAGAACTGTTAAGTGTGAGAAAAAAAGTAAGAGAACCACCCAATGTGACAAAAGAACTATCATATGTGATATTGGAACCGTACAATGTAAGGATGAAATAGTCAAATGTGAGGAAAAAAAAGTAATGGAACTACCAAATGTGAGAAAAAACTGTCACATGTGATATTGGAATTGCATAATGTGAGGATAGAACTGTCAAGTGTGAGGAAAAAAGTAAAAGAACAACATAATGTGAGAAAAGAACTGTCACATGTGATGTTGAAACTGCACAATGTGAGGATGAAACCGTCAAGTGCAAGAAAAAAGTAAAGGAACCACCCAATGTGACAAAAGAACTGTCATATGTGATGTTGAATCAGCACAATGTGAGAATAGAACCGTCAAGTGTGAGAAAAAAGTAAGGGAACCACCCAATATGACAAAAAACTGTCATATGTGACGTTGGAACCGCACAATGTGAGGATGAAACTATCAAATGTGAGAAAAAAAAAGTGAGGGAACCACCAAATGTGGGAAAAGAACTGTCACCTGTGATGTTAAAACTGCCCAATGTGAGGATAGAATCATCAAATGTGAGAAAAAAATAAGGAGACCACCAAATGTGAGAAAAAACTGTCACATGTGATGTTAGAACTGCACAATATGAGGATGGAACCATCAAGTGTGAGAAAAAAGTAAGGGAACCACTTAATGTGACAAAAGAACTGTCATATGTGATGTTGGAACTGCACAATGTAAGGATGAAACCATCAAATGTGAGAAAAAAAAGTAATGAAACCACCAAATGTGAGAAAAGAACTGTCACATGTGTTATTAGAACTGCACAATGTGAGGATGGAACCATCAAATATGAGAAAAAAGTAAGGGAACTACCAAATATGAGAAAAGAACTGTCACATGTGATGTTGGAACTACACAATGTGAAGATGGAACCGTCAAATGTGAGAAAAAAGTAATCTGGTATAGCAAGTTACCAACTAGTAGGTACCGTACCCCCCCTTTTTTTTGGGGGTACCGTAGAATTACTCTTTATCTAAATATGAATTTTAACAATTATGGTAGTTATTAATAGGTAATTATGGTAATTATTAGTAATGTTTTGTTTTAATTGTAACAAGATTCTAATGGACATTTAAATATAGAATAAATTAAAATAAACTAATAATATTTGTGTGTGTGTAGAATAATGATATATGAAATTATGAGGCTTCAACAATTTATATGATAAAATATTATGAAGTTAACTATAAATGTCAAATGGGAAAGTTTATTGAAAAACATGCTTTTATTTTATTTTTGACTGAATATAAAATTTGATCATTATGGATAAGCATGTATTATATGATTGTATCTTGTGAGATATCCGATACCTTTTTTTAGATAAAAGATCTCCAAATATTCAAAGTCATTCATCGTCATGATACTATTTGTGCACCTATATAAATCACATTTTGCATGACTTTTATAGGAATGGAAAGAGCTATAAAACCTTCAAATCGTAAAGCCTTCTTCCTGAGCTTAAATAGAGAAAACCATCCATATGCCTAAAACAAAAACTAGAAAAACCATCACTTGTTCCTATACATCTTGACTCTTGAGTATTAAACTGTAAACGATACAGTTTTGAGTCTTGTGAGTGAAGTTCTGATTCACGTGGGTGAAGTGCATTCTTGGGAAAATCTCTATAAAAGGATTTTAGTGGTTTTGGGGACTACTACAATAGGAAAGCAATTAAGTAGGACATTTGCAAAGGATACATAGAGATTGAATACTACTACAGACTTTTTCTTTTCTTTTTAATATATAAAAATACTGCAATGGTTTTATTGAGTATAAACTATTGTAATAGTTTATTTATGGTGGATTTTTCAAAGTCATCACCAAACTGCAAAGAATAATTCCAATATCTATTAAAGATAATTTCTTAAGAAATTGTATTTTTTTTAATTATAATTAACACACTTAATTTATAGGCAAGGAAGAGTTATGACTTTTTATTTGAATTGAGACATTCTTTGAGTATTATGACCTTTTAGAATAATTTTTAACCTTTTAGAAAATAAAAAATAGCTTTTTATGAGCTACAAGGTTTGTCTAGTGCATTTCATCCTATTTTAATAAATAAAAAAATTATCATCCAATCTACACACGTCATATGCAACATGTCTAGCTATATGCCTAGTGTGCCACTCGCCACACGCATGTTGTGTGTTCTAGAACCACACATCCATAGATTCTCTCAATTACTTTATCTCTATATATATATATAAAACCGAAACCTTTGCTGGCACCACAATTTTCCACGTCAGCACAATATTTAAAAAAGCACAATATTTAAAAAATAAAAAATAAATAAAAATTATAACTCCTCAAAACCCTAGCAACCTTACCCCTCTCTCAAGTTAAGAAATATAAAACCACGATTTCTGCAAACTCTCTCTTTCTCCAAACGTAGGAAGCCCTAAAGCATTCAAGATCTACAAAACCCTAGCAACCTTACCCCTCTCTCAAGTTAAGAAATATAAAACTACGGTTTCTGCAAACTCTCTCTCTCCAGACGTAGGAAGCCCTAAAGCATTCAAGATCTACAACGCACGGTATTGATTTTAGCTTATAAAGTTCAGCTTTTGTAAGGTTAGTTTTGTTTATATATTAATTAATACATAGTACTTTGTTCACCATTGAATACTCATATAATCAATTTCCAATTCAGTGTTCAAGAATTAAACCAAAATTCTAACTGCGTCATATAATCAATTTCCAATTCAGTGTTCAAGAATTAAACCAAAATTCTAACTGCGCTATCATAAAATATTATTATTAGTATGAATTTTATGGAGTTGCGGTGTTCAAGAATTAAACCAAAATTCTTTTAAATTATCTATAATATTTTGTCCTCTGAAAATTTTATCTCTTTAATTTTAGTATATTGTGTTTCTTAAGCTATAGAGAGATTTTCTTTGGTTTCTACAAACTCTCTCTCTCTCCAGATGTAGGAAGCCCTAAACACACGGTATAGCATTCAAGATCAACAACTCACGGTATAGATTTTAGCTTATAAAGTTAAGCTTTTGTAAGGTTAGTTTGTTTATATATTTATTCCTTACGTTTAGGTTTAGGTTTAGGTTTTAAGAGATTTATATACTACTACTATGTGGCTGAATTTCCCGCGACATCAGTTTTATATTTTTAACCAAATACATCAGGAAAGCAAGAAAAGGCGCATAAATATTTAGTCCTTACGTTTAGGTTTAGGTTTAGGTTTTAAGAGATTTATATATTACTACTATGTGGCTGAATTTCCCGTGACATCAGTTTTATGTTTATTTATTTTTTTTTTATTTTTTTTTTAATTTGTTTTATGTAAGGTTAGTTTGTTTATATCAGTTCTTTATCTCAAAGATAAGGCTTTTATTTCTACCGCAAAAACTATTTAGGTATGTATCCCTTGCAAGCACACATGAACTTAAATTGTCTTTTAATATATGCATGCTTTATTATTTTCTAATAGTTTTCCCGTGCATCGCACGGGTTAGCGACTAGTTGTTAGTATTTATGTTACTTTATATACACACAAAAAACTTAAAAATAAACTTTTATCGTCAAACACAAGCCTTAAAATACAAGCCCACTCCTTTCTTCCATATCACAATCTATATTACACTCCTTTTTTTTAACAAACAATGCTTCCATTATGTTAATCCTCTATTGAGAAAAAGTTTATACTGAAAGGATATATTTATATATATTTTTTAAAATATACTTTAAAATTATATATAAAAAAATTGAATATCCCTAGCTCTCCTACTTTATGTTTTTTTTTTTTTTATAGATATAATTGTACTTCTAATTAATTTGGTACTATTATTATTATTTACTTCTACTTAGTTTGTCTAAAAAAAACCCAACATTTTTTTTTTTTTTTTTGAGAATCAATTATTGGTAAACTTGAGTAAAAGTAAAGGATATATAATAAGTTATGCCTTTATCCCAAAAAAAAAAAAAAAAAAAAAGTTATACCAGCCAACCCCTGGCTATAACTAAAAGAACTTCACAGCCTTCATCACTCAGAAGAGTACTGAAATAGGAAAGACAATTTTACCCCACCTTGCCCTACTTGACCCGCCCCTCCCCGTTTCGTCCCATGCGGGTTTTTTCCGCCCTGCAAAGGTTGTGGGACGGGAATGGGACAAGATTTTTAGCTCCACACCACAGGACAGGACGAGGATAGGTTTAGACTTTTTAAACCCAACTCGCCCCGCCCTGCCCCGCCCCATATTGATAAGGGTTAAATTGTAAATTTTCCATATCCTAAAACTCTACTATTTAAAGAAACATATCATCAACTTATTTTATTCTACCCAACAAAGATTTATGCTTCTCTTTTTTTCTCTAGCAAGGTTGGAAATAAGGTACCAATTTTAACATTTTCTTTTTGTTTTTATTATAAACAAATTTATATACTATTAAATCATTGATTTTGTATTATGAGATTTTTGTTTTTGTTGTGATATTGTCTTGTTAAACACTTTAATAATATTATTCAATTTTTGCTAAAAATTAGTTTGATTTGATGGAATAAATTTATTTTTAATTTCAAGTATATTTTTATTATCGAAACAGGTTTTATTAAAAACAATTGCAATAGTTGTGGGCAAATTAACAAGAAGTAGAGTTTTATGGGGTTGGGCGAGGCTTCGCAGGACCTAAAGGGACGGGATGGGGCAAGAAAATTTTTCCCATCATGCAGGGCAGGGCTAGGATGGGATAAGACAAAAGCATCCAGGGCTGGGGCGAAGAACCCATCCTTCGGACCCGCCCCACCCCATTGTCATCCCTATACTGAAAGTCTAAAACTATATTTAAGTGGTTTTAAGTTTTGGAAATTTTATATGATAGCTTAAATTCGACGTACTTGAACATTGAAGTCTTTCACTCTGCTATATCTACATGGATTTAATTTAAGGATAAAGTTTAGCTATAAAATTAATTGTAGCAAAAGTCTACAAACTTATTCAATATCTTTTTATTAGAGGTGAATTTTGACAAATCTACCATTGGATTACATCTTCTTTTTATACTTTTCATGTATGCAAAATTTTTAGAAAATTAAAGATCAATAACTATACCATCAATAAATTGTTTAAATTACAAGTTTTTATAGTTTAAATAATATAGTAAATAATATATGATGTAAATAATAGATCATATAGTAAATAATATATGATTGACACAAAATTTGACATGTGTATTAAAAGCGTAAAGAACATGCAATTCAATGGTTAGATTTTCAAAATATGTAGTAATGTTTATTTTATTGAGTAAGGTTGTAGCCTTATACTACAACTAATTTTGTAGCTAAATTTGGTCCTTAATTTAATTGCCAACAATTGTCATACTGTTATTTTTAATAGTCCTGCATGTTTGGACTGCAACAAGCTTTCAATTCTGATTTCAGTTTGCAATAGATATGGTTTCAGACTTGGTTATCATATAATTGACCAAAACCTGGATACAGAGTACCTTGTTATTTAGGCTTTGTTTGGATTTTTTTTTTTTCATCACTTATCACTCATCACTTATCATTTATTACTCATCACTCACCACTTAAAATACCTTACCCGTTTGGCACCATCACTCACTTGTCATCACTCAATATTTTTCATACTGTTTGTGGGCCCATACCTATCACTCGGTGCAGCTCTTTTTTTTTTCTTTTTTCTTTTTTTTTTTCCAGTACCCAAACTCAAACCCAGTGAAAAAAAAAAAAAGAAAAAAAAAAAAACACCAACGAAGACTAGTGAAAGAAGAAGAAAAAGAAAGAAAGAAAGAAGAAGAACCCAGCCAATGGAGACCAAAAATATTATGTGATGAAGAACAAAAAAAAAAAAAAAAAAAAAGGTGCGACTGACCTGACTAGTAGGTCCCTCCTTGTGTGTTTAATTACAAAAATGCCATTGAAAACGGAGTTATGAAAACTGAAAATAGCTAAAATAATGTGTTTTCAGTTTTCATAACTCATCATTTAAAAATCAGAAAATTAAGTAATGGAAACAAAAACTGGAAACAGAGTTATTGAAATCCAAACAAGCTTTTGAGTCATGGGTCTCACCATTTTTTAGTTATAAGTTATGGAAATAGAGTTATGAGTTATGGAAACTATAAATCCAAACACCCCATTAAGTTCCCTGACCAAGTCCTAGATCAGAATTCTCAACTACGTACACATATTTGAACCAAGTATACAAAGTAAAATAAATCATGGTCTTCAGCTGAAAAAATGGTCTCGTAAATTAATTGTGATCTATGTGAGGCTTGATACATATAACATACAATTAAAAAATAAAAACTATGTTAACCACAACACCACATGCCAAGTGTTGGCGTGTTTGATTAAACTTTTTTACCATTAGGAACATAAGATAAAAACTACGTTAACCACAACATGTACCGCACACCAAGTGTTGGTGTGTTTGATTAAACTTCTTTATTGTTAGTTTATTCATTTAAATCGTGAGATAAAAAGTGGTTTTAAATATTTTTTTTTAAGTAAATAACTTACTTATTTAAAATAATCAAGGTAAACCAATTGTTTTTTTTTAACTTATATACTATACAATACAATAATTAAATTCAGTTATTGTATTGGTTAATGTATGACAAATAATATTATTTTTTTCTAATAATAATTAAATTAAATTTAGTGGTTAATTTATTGGTCAATGTAGTCGCATTATCAAATTTTTAATAGAGGAATTTAAAAAAAAGCTAAGGAAATATATAAGTTTTTCAATTTTTTTCTTCCTCACTAAAGACACAAGAAAACATAAACACAAGTAAGTGTACATGCACATGAAGAAGTTATCAACCTCAACCTGGATCGTTTCTAAAAGCTTTATTTTTTTTTTATTATAGAGTTTCAATATACAACACCTTCTTTATCACTAGACAAGATATCAAACGGTTTTTTATGTAAATAAGGTCTGAAAATTGAATCTAAAATCTCTTATTTAACCATCAGAGACTTTACCAGTTAAATTAATTGGAACCTATCAAAAACATTAATACTTGCAGAAACAAACATGTCAAATACTTAAACTAATGTGGTGGCATTACCGTATACCAGGAGGATCTATAGGGTTATTTTTATTAAGAGGCTATCAAAAATATATATATATATATATATATTTTTTTTTTTGCTAACCAATATATATATATATATATATATTCCTGCAATATTCCTTCAGTCATATATTTATATTATTTCTTCTTGACCATAAAGGAGGAGCTGGATATCACTAAGCTAAACAATAATAAGTTTGAAGGGACAGGTTATTTAATTAAATCAATAAAGTTTCAAACTGCTTTCTCAAAAAAAAAATAAATAAAGTTTCAAACTGCGATGTTGGAACTTGGAACATTTAGTGCACATGTGAACAACTCTGGAGGCCTAATTTTTTTTAATCAGCGCGTCAAATTTTATATTTGGTACAATCTGGACTAGCTAGCAAATAAAAATAAATAAAAAATACGTACAACTATCATTTTCCATATTATAAAAATTTTACTTAAACAATTGGCATTAATTGGAAGAATTCAACTGGTAGCTAGCCGTAGTTCAACTAATTTAAAATAGGAAATTCACTGTTCCTAGACAGAGGCTGAAGCAACTGATTGTGAAATAAAAAAATGAAAATTTGAAGATCATGACTAGTTTTTTTTGAAGCCGAAGATCATGACTAGTTGATTCTAGGTTAAATGGTATATTTAGTCGCCTCGTCCACCTTTCTAACATATGTTTCAAAACCGTCTTTATATTTTATATGGTTTTAATTTAATGTCAATATAAAAATTCTAACGTGACAACTGGAATTCACGTCATGTCATATACCATATGTTATTAAAATAATCTCAATTTGAAGGAATTTTATTTATCTTACAACAATGAGTAAGGCTTAACTTCAGTGCATTAGAGTCGATACAATATGGCTCTTGTGCAAATGAAACAATAATGAGGTGATTTGATGCCACCAAACTAAAATTTGAAACCACGACTATTCGATTCTAGGTTAAATTGTATATTTAGTCATGTCACCAATCTTTTAACTTATGTTTTAAAATCATCTTCATATCTTAACTGGTTTTAATTTAATATTAGTATTAAAAGTTCCAATGTGTCAACTGAAATTCAAAAAAAAAAAACTGAAATTCATGTCACATCATATATATATATATATACTATATATCATAAAATAATCTCAATTTTAGGAAATTTTATTTATCTTACAACAATGGGCCGGTAAGACTTAGTTTCAATGCTTGGAGCCGACACAATATGGCTCCTATGCCAGACTGTGTCTTACAACAATAATCAAGTGATTTGATGCCACCAGACTATCTCATAATGGAAAAACATAATGATTTCATTACTGTATTAGCTTTTGCTCTAGTTTAGTCTGCAAATTTAAATGGATTCGTTTCTTCAACTTGAGGCCAAGAGACTAATTATTGTGAATTAACGTAAGGTGTTTAATTTGTTATGGGCCTTTTGGACAACTCTATGATTATGTGGAAATGTAATGATTGTCAATGGACCTTTGTGATGCCCTCTGTCTAAGCAATATATATATATCTCACTAATAATATGATTTAATCTCATTACAAGTGATAGGGTATAATCTATTTTATATATTAATTTTTTAGTATGATCATTTATTTATCAAATCCATTCAAATTCATTCATAAATTATAGAAGTGAGAATCCTTTGCGTTTTGCATGAAATAACAAAGCCAAAATGACTACGTATTAATGTCGGCTATATTTTGATGGAGAAGAAGATCTTCTCTAACCAATTCAGGTCAGAGATGATCACTCTGGACAACCTTGAAGGCTTATGACCCAACGACTTGAGGTTCATTTGAACAAAGTGACAAGTCCGCACATGGAGCTCAGGCAAAATGCACAATACACATAGCTGATAGCTCCCAGGGCGAGACCGAGTCCGACCAAGGACAAGGAGCTTCCACCCGATAATGGAAGCATCCAGGAATGAAATCAAAATTTTGTATTTGGAAGGGGAGAGGCAGATTATAGTATTGATATAATAATAATCGTGATTGATAAATATATTGAATACAAAATTATTGATTTTGATAAATCATCATATTTTTAAACTTTAATGAACATGCAAAATTTGTTTTATTAATTATAGACAAATACAAAAATATATAAAAAGGGAGATTTCACGTCAAAATTATGCTCAATGACTCCGTAGAATAAAATTTGTCTATTGTTGCCTTGCTAGTGAAATTCTTTGTAGTTTTCTCACACTTTTTTAGAGCGTATTCAGCGTGAACATATGGCATTTGGATTCGGATGATTTGCATTGTGCGATTGTATTTTTAGCTTCTTGTTTTTTTTAGCCGTGAATGTTGACTTTCTGGGTGAACAGTACACCGTGCACTATTCATGGGACCTACAAACATTACTTTTTAACAACTTTTTCATTAAAAATGAGTCCCACGATACTATTCACACATTTAAAAATTATTTTGTTACAGTATTTTCAGTTTTCAATTGTATCTAAAGGGACCCTTAGTTGTGAGTCGTTTGTTTACATGTGTCCAATTGGCACGTTAGATAGTAGGATCATTCGTTTATCATCATATTTGAATGTGATCTAATGCATAACAATAACAATAACAAGAACAAGAAGATAAGAGCCCGTTTGGATGGCTAGTTTTGATAACTCAATTCTCTGTTTCCATAACTCATAACTCAAAAATGATGGGACCCATAGCAAAAAGTTTGTTTGGCAAACAATAACTCTGTTTCCATAACTCAATTCTCTGATTTTTGAGTTATGAGTTATGGAAACTGAAAACAACTTTTGACTGTTTTTAGTTTCCAAAACTCATAACTCAATAGTAATATTGTAATTAAACACACGTAGGGGACCCACAGCCACAACTTTTTGACTACATTTTGACCTTTTTTTTTTTTTGGATTGACGTTGGCTGTTTTTTTTTTTTTTTTTTCCTGGGCTGGCATTGGCCTTTCGTTCTTTTTTTTTTTTTTTCCTGGCCTAGTGTTGGCTTTCGTTCTTTTTTTTCTTTTCCTGGGCTACCGTTGGCTTTCGTTCTTTTTTTTTTTTTTTTTTTTTTCTTTTCCTAGGTTGCTGTGTGGTTCTTTTTTTCTTTTCTTTTTTCACTAGTTCGGTCTTTTTTTTTTTTTTTCCATTGGATACAGTGAGTTTGGGTACTGAAGAGAAAAAAAAAAAAAAAAAATACACTGGTGATAGGTATGGGACCCACAAATAGTGTGAAAAATATTAAGTGATGGGAAGTAAGTGATGGTGCCAAACAAACATGGTATTTTAAGTGATGAGTGATGAAAATTAAGTGACCAAAAAAATAAATCCAAACAGGCTCTAAGTTTCACTTTAAATTTTTACCCTCTTTATTTGTTGCTAGAGATAGTTGTATTATTTTCTATCCCTCCTACTTATATAGAATTTCTTTTAAATTTGAAAAATGCTGTTTTGTTTGCCGACAACAAGCTAACATTTGTCCCCTTCTATTACTACTGCTTAGTGAATGGACTCATACTTTTATCCCACAAAAAAATTGTTTTTATCAGGTATTGGTTGCTAAAAACATTTATTGGCTTTGATTTACTTTGAGTAATTACTTGGGCAATGGTAAATATATTCATTTAATGTCACAAACATATTTTTGGACTTCCTAGTAACAATAGCCTATTGTATTTCTTCACCTCAATTTATATGCTTTTTATAAATTAATTACTTTCATCTAGGTATATATATAAGGCAAGACTTAAGTACAGTACTTAGATGTTGTTCCTTATGTTTCCCTTTTAACGTTCTGTCATGTGGATTTTTGTTCATGGAATAGAAGTGTAATTTTTAATTAAGTAGCCACATGACTGAATCTTAAGAAGATAATCTAAGGGACAACACCTAAAGTACTGTACCTAAATTTTGTCTATATATATATATATATATATATATACAACATTATTTTTCCACCTCCTTAATCAATATGTTCTCTTAAAAAAATATATAAAAAATAAAAACCCTCTATGCAGTTCCTGGAACCAGACCAATCTTAACACGTCTTGCTCGTTTGCTTGTTCATTATTCTAAAGAAGGCAAGCTTTTGACATGAGATTAATCAGTTGACTAAATCAAGCATTTTGTCCCCTCCATGGCTTTCACAAATAATTGAAATAAAGTCTACTACCAACAGTAATAACAGAGTTTATGGGTTCCAGAAAATTACATAAAACTTGACCTTTGGGTATATATGTGACATATGGTCAGGACTAAATTCCATTTTATTAAGCTCATAAACCCCATCAAATAATTATGTTCAAAATTTTGACTTTATTTATAAGAAAGCAACAATGTCACGAGTGGTTGTCATGTATTACATCAATCATAGTGATATATTAATTTAGAATCTAAACATGGGAGTCAAATTGATTTGAAATATACCATTCAATATCATTTTCAATTACAATGTAATATGATTGCTCAAATGGGCTACTAGATCCACGGATTCATGGCAATGATAGTTTGAGACCATTAGCACCAATGGTGTCTCGTCAAATTGCGCCATTTATACTAGGCCTAAAGATTTGGGTATAAGATGAAACCTACCTCAAGTTGTTTTTGACCTATTTGTATTAATTAATCACTTTTAATTTAGTGGATAGGGTGAATCCAAGAAGGCAATTATACTCTAAAAATTAATAATTTTCCCATTATCCAATATGTGCATTATTTTTCTCATTATATATTAGTGTTCTAGTAAGGTCTATGGGTTGTGAGAAAGATGATGTTTGTGGAGATGCAGGAGATATATATTTATACAAAACAAACATTTATGCTTATGGTTACCCAAAAAAAAAAAAAATTATGTTTATTTTGTTTGACCTAGAACATTTGCACCAAACAATACAAAATAGAAAAATATATCAATTTTATATATTTAAATTCCAAAATCACTTACATCAGTCAAATTAAAAATGTGTAAATTTACAAAGTTGCTATCGTAACTATGTAAATTTATATTACCACTATTCATTTTCTATTTAATTTTTTTTTTCTTTACATATTCTAAGAATGAAAGAAGAAAGTAGATGATGGTTATTACGTGTAAATAAATAAAAATAATAAAAAAATTAATATTTTAATGAAATATAGTGTGTGTTTGGCAAAAATTAAAAAACTAGTTTATTTTACTATTTAGCTTATTTGTGCTACTATTCATGGGCTCCACTGTACTTTTTTGTACTATTTATGGGTCTCACTGTACTTTTCAACTAACTTTTACTTTTATCTATAATATTTTTAGCAAAATAAGCGGATCCCAAACAGATCCATAATGTAAAATAGACAATATGATGTGGGAAAAATTCTTAGGTACTTTTGAAGTACGAAGAAATGATACTTTTTTCTCTCACATTTATAAATGATTTTACTATTAATTTAATAAGTGAACTTTACTATAAATGTGGAAAAAAAAAACATCATTTTTTATATTTCGAAAATACTTAAGAATTATCTTGTGATGTGGAATATTTTAAAAAATAAATATATAAAATATAAAAAGTAAATTTTTACACTAGCACCTAATTTTAATATTTTACATACTCATTTTTTTAAATACCCCACATCACAGGGTAACTCAGGCTCATAGTATTTAATTCTGATGATGAATTTTATAATATGTTATGTTGTCCTAGATGCAATGTTTTTAAAATTAAAATATTGATGATTGATCCACCAGTTTCATCCTTTAGCTTTCAAGATGGGGGGGGCATGACTTTATGACCTTTTGTGACCTGACCTTGTGGGGTCATGGTGTCAAATCCTAGGATTTGATGTTGCATATTGCATATCCCCCACAGTCGTACTCCATTGGAGAACACATTTTTCATTATGCTATAGCATGACATATTCAGATGGTACAAAATATAAAAATACCAATAGCATTTCCTTTTATTATTTGTGAGGTATTATTAAATCTTATCGCTTTGGATGTATTCATATTAATTGCTTTGTGAGGTATTATTAAATCTTATTTGTGAGGTATTATAAAACTATTTATATTTATTAAATCATATAACTTATTAAATTATTTTAAATTGTCACTTAAATTTAAATATGTCATGTGACTAAAAGTAGGTATGGATGGTTTTTTAACTTTTAATTACCATGTAATAGGTTATAGGAATTTTTTTTTGAATCAGTTTTGAAATAACTCTATCCATGTGATTTAATGCAAATGAAAAGCGAAATTTGTAAAAAGTAAAACTAGGGAAGAGGAACACAATATTTTTCACAATTGTTAACATTTACTAATTGTGATTTGAATAATATCTAGTGATCTCCCATCATATGAAAGATATATTAAAAATGAAGGCAAACTAAATAATAAGAAAGCAATGTTCAACATAATGAATATTGTAGAAGAACCCAACATTGCTAAATGATTCACATTAAAAAAAATGTGTCACTGCCATCAAAAAAAAAAAAAAAAAAAGGTGTCACATAAACCAAACTATAAATTCATTTATTTATAAAAGTGTTAAATTGAATTGGATAAGAGTGACAGAATTATAAAAATAATTCAGAAATGGTTGTTATTCATTATAATTTAAGTTCAGCAAGGAGTTATTATAAACTTGTCTATTTCACATTAGATTAACCATAATCCCGAAATATTTCTAAAAAGTATTAATCATCTATATATATATATATACAAACCAAATCATCTAAAACTTTCACAATTTTTCACGTCAGCACAATATTTAAATAAAATTATCATTTTATTTAAATAAAATTATTTTTGTTTAGTCCAAACTTAACAAGGAATGAAACTCTATCTCTCTAACAAGTCCAACTTAAACTCAAACTCATCAATTTTTTTATCATTTTAATTTTTTTTTTTTTTAGTCTAAACTTAACAAGGAATGAAGCTCTATCTTTCTAACAAGCTCAACTTAAACTCAGATTCATCATTATCATTTTTTAAAAACAAAATTATTTTTGTTTAGTCCAAACTAAGTAAGAAGTGAAACTCTATCTCTCTAACAAGTCTAACTTAAACTCAAACTCAAACGTTGATTAAAAAAAAAAAAACCTTGAATAAATCCTATATTAAGATTATCCTAAACGTGGCTTTATCTGGATAAATATAAAAGTCATCAACTATTGATAAAGTTCAACTTCTTAGGATAATAGAAGAATTCTACTACAACTTCTTACACAACAACGTGGTAATTAAGATGCTTGGTGGGCATCATTGTCATTTTTTTAAAACAAAATTATTTTTGTTTAGTCCAAATTTAACAAGGAGCGAAACTCTATCTCTCTAATAAATCCAACTTAAATTCAAACATTGTGAGGTTAATTATAAACACTATAAAAGCAATGCAAACCCTAATATTTTTCTTTTTTTAAGCCAAGTAGAGGTATGCGCTCTTCTTATGTTATTTTCTTCTCCTCTACTTTATTATATATATATATATATATATTTTATGGTTTTTCATGTATTTTTTTAAACGTAATTTTTGTACATGAACCACCAAACTCTCTTTAGCCATTTTTTACAAGATAAAAAAGTTTGCAATAATTGAAATTATTCTTTTGAATGTAACCCATCTCTCTTTTTATATTTCTCTATTATTTAGTCATATATATTTTGTTTTGTTTCAATAATTTATAAGCAGTAAATAATCTGATTCTTTAATATTTTTTGGTCTTTCAAGCAATGACTTCTTCATCAAATTGTAACACAAATTGAAGTCGTACAAGAGCAAATCATGTAATGATGTAGTTTCTTAATCAATTTAAGATTTTATAAAATTATTTTAGTTTACCTCACAAATAGTTAGGTTCTCGTGCAAGCAATGACTTCTTCATCAAATTGTAACACAAATTGAAGTCATACAAGAGCAAATCATGCAATGATATAGTTTCTTAATCAATTTAAGATTTTATCAAATTATTTTAGTTTACCTCACAAATAAATAAGTTTCCGTACATAGCACGGATTAGCGACTAGTTAGGGACATTTTAGAACCATGTTTAGTCTAATTGCATTTTTTTTTTCAATCATAACAGTAGATAATTGCATGGTATAAACATAAGGCTTTACAAAAAGTTTTATAGACTTTAAATCCTAATCTTTAAAATGATGAGTGCAAGATATATATATATATATATATATATAATCATATGACAATGTTGAGAATTTTTTATTTTAAGCGTTTTGAATAAAAAATAAAAAATAAAACTCATTGTATTCATTTATTTTTAAATTATGATAACTATATATTTTGTAATGCAACATTGCTTAGTGTAACTTTAAGTAATGAGACTATCATTAAAAGTAGCACACATGACAATTAGGTAGGATATTCTCTCAGCATAACCGCGACTTCTAGTGCTAAACTTTTATTATATAGTATATGATTTTCATCATGCACAATTTATAACAAGTCAAGTTAGCAATTGTGAAAATACTTGTAAATAATATTATGTACATAAACTTATTTGAGTAACATTATTATTGATGTAATATAACTTCCACATGTGTCTAATACCCATACTAATATAATTTTATACCAATCACAACATACCAACACTTACGAAATTTGTGTAATAGAAAATTAAGAGTTTGTTAAAATTGCATAAATTAAGTACAATTAATTAGATGCGCAATATACTAGATTCTTCAAATAAATTGAAACACATGGTTGTTTGGATCAATAAAACATATTCAATAATGAATTTTACAAAGACAATTAAATGTAATACAACTACATAATTAAATTCAATTGAGGAACTTAGTGTATTGAACCTACAAAATTATAACTAAATTTTATCTTGATTGAAAAAAATAAAACTAAAGTACACTATTGGCCATTAAAGTTTGAGGTTATTTTCATTTTACCCATTTGTTTTCGATTTTGTTTTATGTTACTAATTTGATAACACCTAACATTATATAAGTGTCATGTCTTGATAAATGACACTTTCCGATGGAATTACTAATAAAAATTGACTTATATCAATGAAGCATCTTGATGGACGACACATAATAGGCTAGAGTACTAACGTAAACGAAGGACATGAAATCTTAGATCAATCAAAACGTTAATGGTGAAATTGAAAACAACCCAAACTTTTTTATAAAAAAATGGTAAATTGTAAATTACATCCCTAAATTTTAGAGATGGTTGGATTTTACACTATGAAATTTCAGAATTTGGATTTTACCTCTTGATGTTTGGGAGTGTTTGGATATTACACCATAATATTTCAAAATATAGATTTTATGGGGAATTTAGATTTTACATCTTGATGTTTTAGAATTTAGATTTTACCCTTATATTTTAAGGGTGTTTGGATTTTACTCCTTAAAATTTTATAATTTAGGGTGTAAAATTCAAATACTCCAAAATTTTAAAAGGTAAAATCCAAATTTTTAAATGTTAGTGTGTAAAATTCAAACACCCTCAAACTTTAAGAATGCAATTTGTAATTTTAAAAAATAAAAAATAAAATTATAAGATGACAAACTTTGGCAAAAAAGAGGAAGAAGTTGTGCTCCTGTAACCGCCATTGAAAATAAAAATGGAGAGAGAATGAGAACGTAAAACGGTAAAAGTAGCATGCGCGTGGGGACGGAATTGAAGAAACTCATCGTCAACAGTCCCATCTGAACACGCATCTACAAAGCTCTCAGATAGAACTACTTCACTGGGACCCACTGACACACTTCCCCACAAATCCCACTGCACATTCCTACGCGCGCTTAACCGCGCGTTGTAACTTCCACACCAACCCACCCCATCTGATCCAACTCGATCTGACGGTCAAAAAACAAAAAAACAAAAGGTCGGTTCGGTAAAGTACATAAAAATACGTGTAACTTTATTTAAAAACTAAATATACGTGTTTAAACTCCTATATTAAACAACCCTTATTTTAGAGTAAATCACAAATTACACACTAAAGTTTGTGAGTTTTTAAATTTTATACCAAAAATTATGAAAATTTAAGGCGTGAAATCTAAACACTCGAGAACTTTGGAGGGACAAAATTCAATTAGCCTTAAAATATAGCAGCTAAAATTTAGGTTTTAAAATGTTAAGGTGTAAAATCCAAACACCTGCAAATGTTAAGAATAATACCGAAATTCTAAAATTTCAAACGTAAAATTCAAGAAATGTTTAATAATGTTGTTTTAGTAACATTATTTATATTTTTAAAAAATTCATAAAAATATATATAAAAATATATGTAACGTTATCTAAACATCGAAAACCGTTGATTAAAAAATCTTGCCAAACACCCCTCAGTCACTGTCATTTGCAATATACCATTTATTTTTTTCAAAAAACAAGAACAAATTTTTTTTTTGGTCGTGAAACTATACTTGAATCTCGCATCAAATAGCAAAGTCTGTTTTGATTTCTTTTTTTCATTTTTTCATTTTTGAATCTCTCTCTCTTTCTCTCTAAATTCTCTCTCTCTCTCTCTCTCAATGGATGGGATTGTGAAGAAAGAGATTATAGAAGCAGCAACGAGGGCGTTAGAGAGTAGCGGAGGAATTGGAAACGCACCTTTTTTGGGAGGAGCGTTTGACTCGGTGATCGAACTCAGTAGTAGTAGTAGCAGTAGCAGCAGTAGTGAGTCGTCTGACTCGGACGACGGCGATGATAACGGTGGTAATGGTAGGAATGGGAGTGGCAACGGTGTCGTTTTGGGGAGGAGAGTGAGGGTTTCGAATGGAGGAGGAGGGGTGGCGATGATGACGAAGAAGAAGAAGAGGAGAGTTGATGAGTTAGGAGGCGTGATCGTACCTGCCGGTTTTCTCCAACAGCTTCCTCCTCCGGTAACTACGACGGCGGTGACGACGACGACGACGACGGCGGCGGCGGAGGTTCCGGTTGCGCAGTCGATTGTGAAATGCTCGTCTAAGCAGTTTTGGAAAGCTGGTGACTATGAGGGAGCTCCGTGTTCCGAATGGGAATCTTCTACTCGTAATCTCTCTCTCTCTGTTTTTTGTTTGGTTGATGAGAAAATTTGAAGGAAAAGAGAGGAGAGATATGATTTTTATTTTGAATTGGATGTGAAATTGTGAATGTTGTTGTTTTTATAGTGGTGAAGTAGGCTTAGTTTGGTAATTATTGTTGGCTTATTTGGCTGCATTGATTTCTTTTGTTTTTATTGGACAAATGCATGCAAAATGTTGAACTCTAAATGTTTTGTTATGGTAGGTTACAGCAAATTTGTAGTGTTTTCGAGCTATTTTCTCCAATTGGGAGTGAACATTAGTGGAATTCAAATGATATGGGATTTTAAGATACATTGAACTTGGATTTGAAAATAAAAAGATTTTATTTTGATAGGGGGTGTGAAGTTTATTGTGGGTAGTCTTCTAAATCGGAAGACGGGGATTGTGGATTGGTGTTGCATGTGCATTAATAAATGTGTGTGCGCAATAGCTATGGAGTTGAGGAATTTTGTTGTTGTGGTGTTTGGAGTGCTGTGAGTGATGCCGAGAATGGCGTATGATACGGTGAAGTGTTGGAGGAGGAGAAAACCGGTTTCTTTTTGAAATAGGGTATGGAATATAGTTCTTTCAGAAACAGACGAACTTTGGAGGGGCAATAACTCTCTGTAGAGATAATTAAGTTTGGTTTTGTCTGCATTTTACTTTCTTATGTGTCACTAGGCCTGTAATATTTATGACCTTATGGGTTTTTTGGTACTATAGTGTTTGATTTGTAGGGGCAGTTGAGTATAATTGTTTTACATTTTCTTTCTATGAATACAGTTACTGTTTACCGATAAAAAAATTGTAGTTTTGAGTAAGTTCATTGTTTTTCATTACCATGATATGTAAAAGCAGAGCAAAGTTAGTGAAAGCAGTAGGTGTTATACTTGGCAAAGCAACAACAATATGATATTTCTTTTGAAATCTTCAGTTGGCATGGATCACGTCAGGGTTCATCCTAAATTTCTACATTCCAATGCAACCAGTCATAAGTGGGCTCTTGGAGGTAAAGCCTTTGTACCAGTTTTGCAAATGTGGTTATGTTTCTCCTTAAAATGTGGGACATTGTGAGCTTTTTTTTTTTTAGTTCACTAAGAGTTACTAGTTCTTTATTGCTCATTGAAATTCTATCTGCAGCTTTTGCAGAGCTTCTGGACAATTCTTTGGATGAGGTATTCTACACATTATATATATTTTTAATCATGCAATGGCAACACATGCATACATTTCTCACTTGTGGTAACTTCTTCATTTTGATGTCAGGTCTGCAATGGTGCTACATATGTTAACATAGATATGCTTGTAAGTAAGAAAGATGGGAGCAGAATGTTGCTAATTGAAGGTATTATTTTTTCTTTCTTTTCTTTGTGTGATTTTTTTTCCCTGCAGGACTTAGGACTCTCTCTCTCTCTCTCTCTCTCTCTTGTATGCATATGGGGAGATCTGCATCAGATTTTGTGTGCAATCAGTTTTCTTTGTTGGATTTTGACTGAGAGGTTCACCGTTTAATTGATAATCATAATTGGTGACAATTGGAGGTGAAATTGAGGAAGAAAAAGTATGATAGCTGGTATAATTAGGTTTTAGAGCGTGCCTTAATCTTGTGTGTTTTGTACCCAAAAGAGTAATGGAGTTGAGAAAAAAGGTGAGGGAGGCGAGAAGGGCAAGTAGGTGAGAAGAAAAATCTGGGGGCTGAGTGTGAGAGTGAGAGTAAGACTGAAGATTTTTTTTTATATTTTATTTTATTTTTAATTTTAAGTATATATATACACATACACGTGCGACCATTGTGGTGTGGTATTTGTCAGAATTTTTGAGAGGGTACCGACAACCACACTGGCCGATCATTGGTACCCCAAAAAAATTCCGGCCACCAGACTGTGCCGTCAGCAGCAGCCTCCAGTGGTGTGGCTGGGTCAGCACCAGTTCGGTTTTTTATTCCGGTCGGTGGCTGTAAGTTACAAGGAATGTTTAGTTGTACCCTTCAAGTTGTTGTGATTTTCAATTGTTGAATGTACTGATTAATTACATTCAGCCTTTATTATGCTCAGGGCTACTGCTGCTTTTTCCCCCAAGTTAATGAGTAGGTCTATGTGGGATGATTCAGATATTTAGTTTAGGTTTGCTTTGTTATTTTCATAAATGTTAGATGATGTTTTAGTACATTAATTTTCCCTGCAATGCTATAATGACATCATTGTGATGTTTATTTTAGAGTCTCACTTTATTTCAATTCTATTGCAGATAATGGTGGTGGGATGGATCCAGATAAAATGCGACAGTGCATGTCGTTGGGGTATTCTGCAAAAAGCAAATTGGCAAATACTATTGGACAATGTAAATCACTAGTCCTGGAAGTGGAGACAAATTTGTGTATTTCTACTGTAAAGAAAGCATGGTAATTTCCTTTGTGTTTGTTAATCAGATGGAAATGGTTTTAAGACGAGTACCATGAGACTTGGAGCAGATGTAGTTGTGTTCTCGCGATGTTGTGGAAAAGATGGAAAAAGGTTTGTGTTTTGTTGCGTCTTATTGTTCTTTTTTTTGCTTTTCCAGTTGTGGATAGAAAGTTATGCTTCTTTTACTTATTTAGAAAACAAAGCCGACTTAGTTTATTGGTAGATGACACAATTATGGTTGCCTTTGTCATTTTATTCTTCTCATGTATCCAATTCATTATCTTTTGTTTTTATTTTTGCTTCATTTGTTATCCTTTCTATAACTTTGTAACTAATTGAGTCATTTATTTTTCAGCCCTACACAGAGCATTGGGTTACTGTCCTATACATTTTTGAGGAGCACCAAGAAGGAAGATATTGTAGTTCCCATGGTAATTAATTCCCCCCCCCCCCCCCTACGGCCCTCGGCCACTAACACGGATGTCCAGAGCTCTTCGAGCATCTGACGGCCCCAGGATGCTGGCTAGGATCTCATGAGTACTTGGGAACCACTAGCCAATCTCTTGGGGTATATACAAATCTAGTCATATAACTGTGGTTCGCATTATATCAACAAAATGTATAAATTATTATGTAATATGTTAGTATGGTCACTGTAGCAATTATGATACCTTTGCACTTCTGATCTTAATTGTTTTGTGGGTGAAATTTCAAGCTTGACTATGAAGGCAGGGAACAAGAATGGAACAAGATTATAAGGTCTTCTCCTGGTGATTGGAGTAAAAATTTAGAAACAATAGTTCAATGGTCCCCATTCTCCAGTGAAGTAGACCTTCTTCGTCAGGTGACTCTTTATACTTATGTAGGAGTGGAAATGCTTTGCATTATTATTGGTATTTTCTTCTCCCTATATCATTTTCCCTCGTTATATATAGAATCTCTTTTTAGACAAAAGCTAGGGAATTCAATGTAATGTTTGTAGGAAGCATAGAAACGTGAGTGACCATTGAAAGCTGATTCTTGGGCCCTAATTAAAAATAGGTTGCAGATCATTGTTGATCCTGAAGCAATTTCCGGGGTTTATAATCACCTAAGAAGCCTCCATGAGCAAGGCAAAACATGTGTCACTGCTGACAATTCCTCAACAACTTGTTGGGACATGAAACGTGCCTTTTAACTTATTTATCTTAATAAAGCAGATTGGTACATGCATCAGCTTGGTTAACTTATGTTGCCAATGATCTTTAGCTCAAATGGCATTCCCTAGTGTTTATAACGGAGACATCTAGGGTTTGAATCCCTGATCCCCTCTTAAAATGTATATAAGAGGGGGGAAAAAAAGCTTGGTTACCTAATGTTATTTTAAGTTGTTTTAGTTGTGGGCCAGCATCAACTTGGTAATTTTCTTGTACTAAGAGTGGGTAATTCCGTATTTTTTTTCATCACATGGTTTCGATTCTTTTGAAAAAAAAAGGGGGGGGGGGAGGGTTGGTAGGTTCTGGTATTTTATTGTTCTCGATAGAATGCTAGTTTGCTATCATCAAAGTTATCTTGGTTTAGGCCATGAGCAGCAGTTATGTGTTTCTATTGTCATAACATGATTTAGATTCAGTCAATGCAGAATGTCATCTTGTGTTTCTGTTTTATTTTAATATGCTCTGCCAAGTTCCTTTTGTTGAAATTTTAAATTACAATTAGTATGCAGGCTATTATTTATTCATTTATTTATCTGTGATTGATTGTAATATTTCTTAATAGTTTAACCTGATGAGAGCTCATGGCACGCGGATAATTATCTACAATCTTTGGGAGGACGACCAAGGACAGTTGGAACTTGATTTTGATGCCGATCCTCATGTATGTGTCCGATGTCCTTCATCTATTTGTGGATTTTTTTCCCCTTTATTTGTTGATTGCATTGTTTGAGCACAATTCTCTTTCTAAGATTCTTATTATTTTTGTGTTATGTGATTTGGCAGGACATTCAAATCAGAGGCGTTAACCGAGATGAGAAAAATATACAAATGGCAAAAGAGTATCCCAACTCTAAGCATTTCCTAACTTATCGACATTCATTAAGAGTAATGTTTGACGTTCTAATGAAATCATCATTTTGTTTTTCTAATTGATGTTTGAATTTTATGATTTTTTATCCTCTAGGAAGATATAATGTAGCTATTCACATTTGTTTTACTGTTCTCTTATTGCATTTGTAAGATATCTGGTCTACTTTCCTCTTAGGCCAGTGGCATTTTTATCTTTACAAAATTGTCACATGCGGTGCTGTACGAATCACAAGAAAGATGATATTGTTTAAAGAGATTGGAAGATGCTGAGGGACATGGAGAGGTGAAAGGGAATATTATGGATAAATCCTACTTCTCACGGAAAAGGGAATTCTTTGTTTATGTATTTTCCCCCCATTTTGCTGTAATTATCAGAATGCCTTATTAATGGATCATTCATGGGGGAAAGGGAAAAAGATTTTTTGATAATTATTGGAGTTTGTCTCCCCGAGTACACAACACCCTGAAAAATTATTCAACGGATTTGTTAAAAAATGCAATACCTCCTAATCAGATACATGCTGACATGCAGGAGAAAGCAATAAAAAAGCAGATCAATAGAGGAAGTTTACAGAAATTTGAACTTCTCGAAATTAGGTTAAGGTCAATTGGTGCATGAATGTCATACTTATCCTTAGATGACAATTTGAAACAAAACAGAAGAATGAAAAATGCAAAAAAAAAGTGGAAGATATCATGTAGCTATTGAGTTTTTCCTTCTCCCAATCATTTATTCTTTCTTGTTGAATTTTCTGTTTTAATTATAATGTTCCATTTCACTTTTCAGAGTTACGCATCGATTCTCTATCTAAGGCTTCCTCCTAGCTTTCGAATAATTCTCCGTGGGAAAGATGTGGAGCACCACAATATAGTGAATGACATGATGATGTCTCAGGAGGTTACATACCGACCACAGCCTAGTGGTGATGGGGTCCCAAAGGATACAAATGTAACACAAAAAAAAAAAAATTTTGATTTTATATTCTTGTCTGCTGTGGTACATAAATTCTGATTGTATGCAATTATTGTCATCAGATGATTGCTGTTGTAACTATCGGATTTGTTAAGGATGCAAAATATCATATTGATGTTCAAGGATTCAATGTTTATCACAAGAATCGGCTTATTAAGGTATGATTTTCTATAATTACAATATGGAATTATATTGTTTTTTGACAACCCACTCCCCCCCCCCTTCCCTTTTTTTCCTTCTCTTTCTTTAAGTTCTTTAAGAT